>NW_026096005.1:0-106921 GCF_023614345.1 Adelges cooleyi
CGTCCCGGCAATTATTGCCGTTTATTAATCTATCCCGCGAGAAACGCTAGTATTCATCGACCCTTCAATTTATCAACGGGTTCCCTTTGTTGGTATATCCGTTTGACCTCGTTTCCAGACCGGGACAATTAATACGAATTGAGCAGTGTGCATAAGCTATAATAATCTTTATTGTGATTTCTATAGCGTCGTATTTCCTATTGTCTGAACACCGGACCCCACGTCGGTGCAGGGCAATCCGGCACAGAACGAGTCATCGCAAAACATGTACTAAATCATGGACTGCCACAATGAGTTGCCAACGAACCTGATGCCGAGCAGTTCCTGGCGAGGTGGCTATCGACCCCACACTGGTAACAGCTTAAAACATCAATCAAATTAAATGTAGAAAAGAAAATGTTTCTAATATTTATAAATGTCACTTATGTTTACTACGTGGGGTTTTCCGGATACCTCGACGGTTGCGCCGCGACGAGGACGAAGGCCTTATCACCAGCCCAGAGTACACAACCACCTGGCCGTTAAATGTGGCTCCATTAAAGGCGGCTGTGCACGGGTTAGGCCGACTGTAATGCCTACGTCCTCCAACAAGTCTAATGGCACCACCGCCGTCGCTGCCAGGGACCAGACAATCCCTACTTCCTCCCTCGTTCAATTTTGTGGGTTCCTATAATAACCAATTAGTTTATTATACAAAAATTTTATAAATAAAGTATACACCAAAGCAAAAAAAATGAACTGATAAACTTCAAACTTTATGGTCGATTATCAAATTTATTTTAATTAAAAAACCATTATAGTCGTTCCAAGTGTTTGCTTAAATATTAGGTAGCCAATTACTTAGTTTTGTTTTGAACTAGTCAAAATGTCTTTCAATGTTTTAATTTTTTGCTATTACAGGTTTCTATTTATTAAATATTATTAAAACATAGAGCGGTTAATATTAATTAAGATAATTTTCTAAGTTCAAGTAGCTGTAACTTCAAAACTAAGCGTTTCCGCAAATTTTGTGCCATCGTTTTCAGCATTAAAAAAAAATCGAAAAATCGAAATTCGGGTTTTTTGGGTCAATTTTGTTTGGCTTCACGAAAAAATGTTTTTAGGACCCCGGGCCCCGCATATCCGCGTCTCCCACGGACGCTAGTTAAATTTGTATAGATGATTTTAATTGTACGTACTTGAGCTCAATACCCATTGCCTTGAACGGCCATCCTTCGGGAAACGGTATAATTTGAGAGCTGGGTCTTCTCTTTTTTTTTCCCGCAGTTAAAAAATACACACTTATTTCCTCTTAATGTGCCATTATTATAAAAATTAATTGTTAAAATGATACAGAAAAATAATGAAAACAAAAAGTTAATTTAACTCACAGAGGCTAGAGCTGAAATGGAATTGTGAATTCTGATTATAAAAAAGTTTTTCAGCCGAGTCTGCAACCACGAAAGAGCATTTTCATGTCCCGTTGAAGTACCGAATAAATATAGATTAGTTGTGGAATTATAATTAAAAAAAAAAATTACATGGAGCTTCCAGTTACAGCATAAGCCAAGGAGATTAAAAAATTATGTACAATCATGTTTCTGGCTAAAATTGTAGTGTTTATTATCTGGCCAAAAGTAACTTAACATAGTTTAATATATAGAGAATTAAACTGTTTTGAATTTATATGCCATAACTAATTCCACCCCGTTCCCATACACACCTTTTTGACATTTTCATGTCTTAGCTCTGGCACATAACCGAAAAAAGCGTTACCATAAAAGCGAAATAAGGGAGGGGGTAGGATGGGGTTGGGGTGGGGACAGGGGTGAGATAGGGGTGGGATATATGGGTAGGGGATAGGGGTAAGATATAGGAGATAAGAGATATGATGTACGTTCAACGTTCAAATTAGAACTAAATAATAAATTCAAAACAGTTTAATTCTCTATATATTAAACTATGTTAAGTTACTTTTGGCCAGATAATAAACACTACAATTTTAGCCAGAAACATGATTGTACATACATTTTTTAATCTCCTTGGCTTATGCTGTAACTGGAAGCTCCATGTAATTTTTTTTTTTTTAATTATAATTCCGCAGCTAATCTATATTTATTCGGTACTTCAACGGGACATGAAAATGCTCTTTCGTGGTTGCAGACTCTGCTGAAAAACTTTTTCGTTACGATCTTTTGATAACGCTCTTTTGGTAACGCTTTTTTTCGGTTATGTGCCAGAGCTAAGACATGAAAATGTCAAAAATAATTGAATCTTTGGGTAGGTAATCAGCTATTTTACATAAAAAAATAAATAAACAACATAAAATGTGTAGGTATAAAAAATCAATGGTAACGATAACTTGCAAAAATGTATACCCTCATATCTTTATTACATCCTGACTTTGCTACTTCTAAGTATGTCACCACCTACAAGATTTGTATTTCCTAATATTATTATTGGTTTTTCACATGTAGACTCAAATACTTATAGTTTTGTCAATGCACAAAGAAATGTGTACCTAATACATACACTCCGTCCTGCGAATTTATTTTAAGTCGACGAGCTCACATAACTTAACGGAGTAATTTCCATGATATGCTACTAAATATTTTTAATCTATTATTATGACAATTTATAATTTAATATATTCAATCTTTGGTATTAAAGCTGTTTTAAATAATTACAAAAATCGAGTGTTTTTGTCTATAAATAAATTATAATGTACGTAATCTATGGACAGGACTGGTTTTGGAAGGGGATGATGTGATCCCACGCTTTAATCCGAACTAATATGTTAAAATTGAAATTTAAAGCGAAATTGATCGAAAAAAATTCAAGCCGAGTTTATTAAATGTATAGTTGAAAATAAAAAATATACTCCTGCAAAACTTAAATTTCGATATTATCGTGCATACTTACTTACTACGCAGATTAAATAAGTATGCAGACTTATGTATTTAATTTATGCTTACTAGTGTTGCCGGTTTTTTTAGTAGGTTATTAGTAAAAATCCGTAATCAAAACTAATCAAGGTGTAAAAAAAAATAGAGCATATTAGAATTCTAGTACTTCGTGATAATATTATGCATGGAAATTTCATACATCACATTATTATATGAATATAATTAAATAATGTTCATAATATTATAAATGAAGTCAAAATTAAAAAATTTAAATTGCCCGCGTAAAGTTTAGCCAATAGAAACGCGCGACATTTACGCTATCTATCAAAATAATCGCTTGCGTCCAACGTATCGTTTCGCTGCGTCCATTCGTGATAAATATGGGGTTGCCAAAAATTTACACGGCGTGGCCTATCTATATGTATTTAATGTATGATTCATTTATGACTTAACCAGATGGCACGCCGCTCCTTTCGGTATCACCATGTCCGTGGCATATTGTTACCTTATATAATACGTACCGCGTCTCTTTTCTTTATTCTTTAGTGCTGTTATAAGTGTACTGTAGAGATGGGAGAAAGTGACAACATTTAGTAACGGTTCCAATGGTGACAGTGACCAAAATGTCACCGTTACTTTTTCATCACTTATTCTACTGATCGAATATTTAACATTTCACAAAGTCGCCATCACGTATCAGCCTAAGAACGGTCGCCGGTCAGCCGTCGCGTACTGCGGCGAAGTGAGAAGGCCCCAGTGACCACAGCTGTCACGGACGGTTGTGTGTAACCATGGTTGAAATATACAGGTTATTGCACATCGTCTCGAATCGTTATCTTCAGAAAAAAAATTGCCGCGTAACGGGATATCAATTTTACTATTACTGTATATTTTACTGTGTACATATAATATACCTACAGTATACTTTATTATTGCTAATTGCTAAGCGTTACGCTGACATATTTGATTTCATCATCAAAGGGTCCTATTGATAATACGTTTTTTGAGACACGTAAATACTAAATGTGGTAAATTGAACCAATATTACTTCCACCAAGCTAAAGGATTACCTACTCTTGATAATAAATCTATTTCTAGATATCTATTGACTTAAGAAGACGTTATTTCCCCTATTTATTAAGGCGTTATGTTATTCCGTATAGACATTTTTTTGGAAAATCCTAATTTTAACATAAAACTGAAGTGTTAATATTTGTTCAGTAATTAGGACTGTGTTTTTGAATTACCACAGCAGCATCCTTGACAGGGATTTAAAAAAAATTAATTGAAACATAACTACGCAAAATACGCTTTACTCAGTTCATAGTGGTTTTAGAGCAAAAACACCTATTATAAAATCGAAAGATACCAAAATTTCAGAGACAATGCCATGTCCGATTTTGAAAATAACAACATAAAAAAAGGTATTAATTGTCAATACCTAGTTTTTTGAAAGTAAAAAAATAATGATTTTAAATGTTAAATATTTGGTTTATCAAAAAAAGAATAGGTATGACATTGTCTCCAAATTCTTTTCATTTTTCATTTTTGTTATCAGTATTTTTGCTATGAAATACAGCTTCACAGAGCGAGTAAAACGCATTCTGCGTAGGTATATTTAACGCTGTACAATTAGGTGTATAACATACTCTTAAATAATACCTTTAGATATAGGTATTTGTTCCTTATGCATAATAACATTTGATCTAATTTACTATGTCTACTGTAGCATTTATAATTTCAGATTTTGTTTAAGCGGAATTTTTTAGGTTAATGGTAACTATTAAATCTTGGTTCTAAACATGTACTATTCTTAAATTACTGTTTTCCAAGTTGGAGAAACGTTTGACGAGTCCATTTTTCAGTTGTAAAATAACTTTTGAAATATTAGTAACATGATCTTTTACATACATTTTATCTGTCACTGCCTTTAAGCTATTGCCCGTAATAATTACCAAAGAATCACTCATGTATATCTCTCCACTCACTGCTTTAGTAACTTCCTCAAACGACTTTAATATAAGACAAAGTTCCTTACAAATTTTCCAATCATTTGGTAATAAAGTAGGCAAATTAATATCGAGTATAGCAACTGTTGCTTTTAACGCATTTTCCAATTCTATGAAACGACTTAACATATAATAGGTAGAATTCCACCGTGTGGCTACATCTTGCAATATTTTTTTTTGGTGTAGCTCGCAAATTTCGTTGATATTTATCAAGTTTATGGGAGGCATTTGAACTTCTTTTGAAATGCCCCCTTCTTTTCAAATTCTGAAATCGTTAACTAATTTAGGTAAAAAGTAAAAATAATGTTTTATTTAAATAGTAATATAAACAATTTGTGGGAAATTTCAATAAAATTATTATTATTTTATACCAAATAATATTAAATTATAACATATACTTATATGATAGGTATACAGGGTGATCCAACTAACGTAAGATACTCATTTTCTCGGAAAATATGAATATTTTGAAAAAACATTTTTTCCTATTCTTTTAGGTATAAGTTTTACTATATTTTTAAATGCTTCGAACATTTTTATTTTCATCCCTTATACGATAAAAAGGGTCTAAGTTCACGTTTTCAAATGGCAACATATGTTTTTAATTCCATAAATTTGTAGGCAAAATTTTTTAAAATATGTTATCGTTTGAATTATTAATTTTTATCCATCTAGTCGTTAGCTATAACTTTGTAAAGATATTACATTTTCTCTTAAATATTGTTATATTTCTTTGGTATTCCAAAGACCGGGAGCCAATAAAATACTTATTTATGATCGCATTGTCCGATAGATGAGTACACAGATAACCAAACACAATACAATGTTTTGTGATATTTTGTTTAACCAGCGTTTCATATTTATAGATTACCGACTTTTCTAACACACAGGTAGGTTGACAGACCTATATTGACAGCAGCTAACGAATGGCTATTTAACCACAACAATCAAAAACCGTGTTACAAGTAGGTTGATAACTGCTGCTATGATGATAATACAAAATATTATTATCATTAGTTATCATATTTTTCTACTATCTATGTTCTACATTCAACAAGTAACAGCACAGTACAACAGATCATTATTATGCTATTTGAAAATTATAATTTTTAGTTTCTATAGGTAGTAAACAATAGCTTTAAAATTTGGCTTACAATCTCATAAGTGCATACATTGAATGGACAAGCGTCGCGAAGCGTTACTATTATTTGTTTAGTTATGTTCAATTTATTCAAAATATGTTCTGTGCTCAAATAATTGTTTTAAACAATTTACACTAAATAAGGAATTTTGGATTTAATTTGCTTACTATTTTAATTCTACAGTAAATATTTAAAATGTTGCTTATTTTACATTTATAACTAACTTTTTTTTATTATTTAAACAACTTTATTAATAAAAAATAATGCAATAAAGTGGACTGTGTTTAAATTATTAAGATGTCTAAAGACTAGATGTTTGTAAACAGTGTTTTAGGAACCTACAACAAAATCACAGTTAAACTTGAAATTGTATTAATTATCGACTTAATTTAAGCCGGTAGTTCCAAACTGTGATTCAAAGTACTTTTACTTTTTTTTCTGTTTTCCCCATCCTGTTGGCAAAAAAGATTTGATTTTTCTGTAACGGTAAATTTATCAACATCATTGATATTTTATTTTTTATTAAGTCAAGTTATTTCTTATTAAGATCCGTTAATAAAAATATGGATCAATAGTTTGTGACTCAATTACACAAAATCACACAGTGATACTCAAACTTCAGAAATAAAGTTAGGGTTTGTGTCACGCAAACATTAAATTATCAGAACTTGTCTTTTTTATTTTATTAATAACTATTAAATTAAATAGTTTATATGTTCTTATCTTTTTATTAGTACTTACTAATTATTATTATAACTTATAAGGTGTATAATGTTATAATAATAGTTCTAAAGCCTTTATAATAAAATATGTCTGTTTCAAAAATTTCAAATGGAAAAGTTAATTCTTTTACAGTTGAATCTGCTTATTTTGATTTTATGTAAAATCAGTATTTTCTTATTTTTATTATTTTCTTCACTATTTAATATCTAGAAAATTAAAAGCTTAATAGATTTTAGTTGTTTAAAAAGAAAACCATTATTTGATATTTCCTTGTTTACTATACAAATTAAAGTATTGGCATTATTAAACTATTTTAACGGGTACGTTTTACTAAGATTATGTAAAAGTGGCAATATTAAATCAAAAATAGCCTTAGCTAAATTGTATTATCTAAATTTAACAATTATTCTGTAATAAAACACATTTTTAAGGATTTAAATTTTATGGAATTTGTACGCGACAAGTTTGTCTGATTTTATACACACACATACATGTATACTATATTTATGTATAAATACAAATAATTATAAAATCAATTATACTAACTTATAATGCATAGTTGTTAAAAATACAATTTGTTTACCTTTAATGATGCAAATAATGGTTAAAAGAATATTTGCTGTAATGCGTATGCGACAATTTTCCTACTTTAAAGAGTTAAAAACAATTTTTATTAATTTTTACTGTGTACTTTACAAAATTTGAACATTGATAACACATAGTCAAACAATTGTGTTGATAAATTTCAACGACAAATATATAGTATAGTATAACATTTAAAGAACAATAATAATCTTTTGTCTGATAATATAAGTATTTAACTAATAAAATATTCATAAACTAATTATTAATACAACAATAAATTTAAAAATTACAAATGCTGCTATTTTGAAAATATTCAATCAAAAATATTAAACAAAAACAATATCTATACATTTGAAATTGTTCAACTTCTATAATACTGATTTAAATTTTTTTCTTTTAACAATCGTTGGTAATTAAACAAATCTAACAAAATCAAAATTCAATAAATAAAATTAACTATAAGAATTATCTTAGGCAAGTTCAAAAAAATAACTTACTTGATTTACTGAATTCATTAAATACAAATTAATAGAATTATTACTTTTTTAAAGAGAGAATTATTGTATATTAATAAATTTGATATAAAATTTAACTTTGATAGCCAAATACCTGTGTCAGTTATAGCTAAAACTTTATGATAAAATATCCGTAATGTTTGTCAGACACACAATATATGGGTTATATCATTGTAAGAAATAACTAAACTGAAAGCAGCTTTTAACTACCTTAGATAAGTTTAATCAAATAAAAATAATATACTTATATATTATTATAAATATTGGTATAATCAAGAAGCGATTCCTTGTATGTAGTAGTATGAAATTCATACATTAATTACTGATATTTTTAAAAATAAATGAAACGGGTATATGAGTATTATCAACCCACGTACACAAATACATGCATTAATAATTATTTTAAGTTAACACAACACACTTTTCATTCAAATTGCTTAGTGTTGATATTATACATTCACATGAAAAAATATCATATTAGAAATAAATGTTTTATACTTATAATTTACACCTTGATATATAATTGTAAGGTCTTGGGTCCGATTGGAAAGACATTTCCATAGCAATTGATATGTCATACTCAAAACCAATTTTACATGATAACATTGGTTTTTAAAAGATGAAATATTTTCAGTAAAAAAGCATTCAACCTAAAATAAAAAAGCTAATTGAATTCGTATTGTATTAAATTATCTATTAAACTTTAATACACTTACCTATTAAATTAATGATGTGTCCAAGAATGTAACGTCAAAATAAAGTCGAGAGCAAATATTATCAATTGATATATTAAAAAAATTATAAAATAACGAGTTATGACATAACTACAATAAGCATGCTATCATATTTACTATAAAGTAAAATGTAAATTTACTAACATTTTTTAATTAAGTTTGCAATTTCTCATTTCACTAATGGAAAACGTGTGAACTTCGAAGTCGAAATTTGTTAGCGATGAGGTTATGTACAAATAATAAATATAATGAGATTTTGTACAAATAATAAAATACATTATGGGTACTGGTCACTCGATTATTCCGTGGTAACTGATACATAGTTTAGATACTAGATTGTTATCCGAGATAACCAGCTAATGACTAGCTCCAGCTAGATTAGGTTAAAGTGTAAAGTCCGTTATCCGTAACAGTCTACCTTTCGTCTAATAATGTATGGTTATTTATTATATCTGATTATGATACGGAATGCGTTAACATCAAATTATTATTATATTTGATGTGATGACCGTCGTAATAAAACTACTTGTCTTTGTCGAACCGAATGAAATTATTAAGAAATATAGACAAAAATTCAAATCTTTACAAAGTCATAAACAGCGAACAAATGGATGAAAATTAAAAATTCAAACGCTAACATTTTTTTAGATTTTTTGTCTTTATATTTATGGAATTTAAAACATATGTTCCCATTTGAAAAAACGAGGTTCGTACTTATTTAACGTATAAGGGTTGAAGATAAAATTTTTCTAAATATTGAAAAATGTAGCTAAATATGTACCTAAAATTTTAGGGAAAAAAAAATTCGCAAAATATTCATACTTTCAGAGAAAATGAGTGTCTTACGTTAGTTGGATCACCCTGTATAATATTAAAATAATAACCAAGTCTGCACAAGGGTAGTTAATATAATAGTAACTTCTGAATCCATTTACATGGCGAGGTCTGTAAGTTTGTATAGTGAACTAACACAGTAAATTCATTTTTAGCAATTAAATAATAAATGTATGTTTAATAAACGGAATTGCTAATAATATAATATTGTAACTCTAATTATCGTGGTCTAAAAATTAAAATAGGGCAAGAATTCTTATTAGAAAAATAATCTTAAAAAATAAATATTTTTGAAACGGTCAGACAAGACTCGTTTTAACTTATAATACATCAAAGTTCTATTGTAGAATTATAAAACGGCTCATTTGTTAAACCGTAGGTACAAGGACAGATGTAGGGACAGGACCCAATCTAAATAATACACTAATTGACAGGCTCTTTATAGTATACAGGGTGTATCAGTCATCTAACAGATTTTTCATACAATTTATATGCGAAGCTGTCGGATCATTGTGATACACCTATATATATGCCTAGCCCATTGAACCATGTAAATTGAACCATCAAAAGGAACGACCGTCACAATAGTGTCTCTCTTAAGATCTAAATTGATTGTAATGCTCAAGTTATGCCAGCCAAAGCGGTCTTAATTGAGAGTGAAAAAAATACTACTTTAATAGGATATACCTATTTAATGAATCCGAAATTGGCCTACTATTTTCATTAGCATGTACATTTTTGAACTACAATACACAAAATAAAAGTGTATTTGTGTATTGTAAAAAATTATTTGTGAAAAACAAAATTAAAATTTTTATTTTGGTTTAAAAAAAAAAATTGTTAAAACTGTTAAGTAATTTTTAGATTAGTTCTAAACACAAATACTCTATTTGAAGTATATTTTAGATAATTATGCAACCGTATCGAACATGCTAAAAATAATACACAAAGCGGTTTATTTCACATTTTTAGAGGTTATTTGAAAAATAACTAAACGTGCTTGAAAAAATCTAAGGCCCGAATCAGATTTAGCAAAAAAAAATAATAATAAATGAAATGTACCCATTTTAATTCTTGCTCTATAAAATACCTAATATAACCCCCTATAGACAATTTGATAGGGTAACACTACAGATTTTGTTTGAAGATAAAGTTTTTGTATTTGAAAGTTAAATAACTATTGCCTATTTGGAAAAACTACTTTTTATAGTCACTCCATGCCAAATCATCTAATGTGTGTGCGAGTGGATTTTCTAAATGAATCAAAATTTTATGTCCATAAATCGAACTTCTTTGGATTAGGGAAACACATTTTTTGCCTCGATAAGGACCTAACACCTGTAATTGTCGTGCAGTAATATTGTTTAAATAAAAGCACATTAATTTAAAAAAAGAATAACACCTAAAGCCATTCAGTAACCAGGTCTAAAAAATATTTGATTATTTACCAATAAATGACAATTTATGTGTGGAACAAATATTCAAACTCTAAACATCTAACTTTGTTTTTAATTTGTTCAATACTTTAATTATATAATCATGTAATCACTCAAAGTACATATTGCCATCTTTCCACTAAATGCTTGCACATATAACTCATAAAAATACCTGTATACTGGTTATTTTATTTCATTTTATCAATCGTTATTTCTTTAATTAATATTTATGAAAAATCATTCGAACCTTAACTATTATGTTTTTTACTACATTCGTCTTTATAAATCGGAAATCATTATAGTTTATAATAATTGCTCAAGTTAAAAAAAAAGTGTTTTAAACAATTTTAAGACAAAAGTAAATAAATATTTTATTGGCATTCGTATTGACACAAGCTTAAAAATACAATTAAATCATGCAACACAAAAAATTGCTAGTATCACTTAAAAATAACACAAGGTGTATTGTATACAATTAATATAAAAGTTACTTAAAAGAATAATAATAACTCGTTTTAATAAATTTGACCTGAACAGATGGACCGTTCGTACAAGCGTAGAGTAGAAATTAAGGTGGGATTAAAAAGAGTATGGATACAATTTATTTATTTTTGGTACCACTCAGGAACATCTAACCAAACTGTAGTACTATCTTATACTAAAAAAGGAAAAATATTGGCACATTCAATAATAGCAAGTGACAATAATTGATGTAAAAATATAATTATTAGTTGGCTTACGAATAAAATTGAACAAAAAATATAATGACAATATACAAAATAGATAATTGACTGAAAAAATATACATTTGGACAACTAGTAAAAATACAAATAATATTATGACTAAAAATTGATGTACATTATCGACCAAACGTCAGTTACGTCATAAAAAAAAAAAAAAAATTGATAAGTCAAAAAATAAAAAGAGGAAAAAAGTTGAATGTGCGATGGATGACGTAGAAAAAAATTCAAATATAAATTCTGAACACATTATAAAATACATAAAATTATACTTCACTGCTCAAATAATTTAGTTTATATCAAAATAGGAAGAAAACTAAGAATTGAGAGGATGAATTTTTAGTGATGTGAAAAATAGATTATGTTAACGATACTTCTGTCTCGCTCGTATCAGTTGCAGGTTCGTAGTCATCGTTGGCAAAATATTTGGAATGTTGCTGTTCTAGGTACCTGAAAACAAATATTTTAACAAAGACATTTTATAGAAAGGTTGTCAGAAAACAGTGTTGATGTTTCATAACATAAGAATAAAATTATATTTTAGACCCAAATGTTTTTTTTTATTTTTTGAAAAAATAACTAAACAATTTTACCATCAAACTATAGTCGATACCTACGTACACGACTGCTCAATTTAAATTGCTCGTCGATTGTTGACTAAAGTTGAGATTGAAACGAATGTGGCTTTTTTACGGATCAGTTTTTAAAATGTAAGCTACTTCACATTGTTGCTTCAACCCTACCACCATTTATCTTATTTATCTAACTCTGTACTATACATCCTCAACGCATTCTGTTGTTTACACCTTGCATAAAGCGATGAATCTATTGCAGAAGTTATCTTTGCTAATAAATCATATCTCTAATTATCTCAACATATTCTGTCTAATTCCTACTGACTCGCATGGCCCTCTACGATAAAACACGAGTTATCACTCACTTAACCTTCTCACTTAGCCTAGGGTGACCATACGTCTCGTTAAAAATGGGATTGTCCCTTTTTGGAGCTAAATATTCCCTTGTCCCACTAACTGACTTTCGACTGGACGCTTTTTGTCCGTTCTTAGAATATGGTTAGGTTCTCTCTTTATCAGCTATCTTATCAAAATATTAATAAAAATAGAGCAATAATTATTAATTTTGATTTAGATTTCGAAAGTGTGGAGAAAGTAGTGGAATTAAACGCTAACATTTTTAAATAACTATTCAAAAAAAGATTTTAAAATAACTAAAATAGAATTTTGGGTAAAAAAAAATATGACTTTTTCTATGAGAAAAAAAATAAAATTTCTAATTCTTGCCACTCATTTTTACAAAAAAAAAAATAAAGATGTACTTATTGAACTGTATAAAAAAAAATGAAACTTGAAAGTTAGTCAGTGAACTATTAATACAAAACAAGAAATTAAAACGATTTTTTTATTAATAAATTAAAGTAATTTAAAATAATAATACTTATTATCAAAATATTATTTATATAATAAAAATTGTTATTATCAAAAGGTGCAAAAAGTAATTTTCAATTTTATTGAAGCTCTTTCTTTAGAAGTTTGGACAAAATAGTGTTCCGTTTTTTTTTATTATTAAAAATGATAACCATAGATGAACCAACAAGTTCATTTGATTATTATTTTATATAAACCATAATAAATATAATAGTTTAACTAAATGGATCATTAAATTAAAAAAAAAAAATTTAATTCTTACTTGAAAAAATCATTTATGCTATCAGCAATGGAAGAGAGCTGGTTGTCTTCGGTCACAAACTTTGGTCTTAGAAATTTTTTCAAATTAACTGAAAAATTGATT
Organism: Adelges cooleyi; assembly: GCF_023614345.1. NCBI lineage: Eukaryota > Metazoa > Arthropoda > Insecta > Hemiptera > Adelgidae > Adelges > Adelges cooleyi. The sequence continues at coordinate 13,413 of NW_026096005.1, forward strand.
AAAATCCATAATATATCATCAAGTATCGAATACTAAAATACACATAGGTATATGTATAAAAAATATAATTAGGACACTACAAAAACACTAAAAAATTATGTTTATTAGGATAGCACTTCGTGTAAGACCATATAAAATGTTATTATCAATGTTTGGAAAAACACTTCAAAAACGGTTGAGTGTAAGGAAGGTGTTCTTTTCACTAAATGAGCTCCTGAACGCGTTTATAAGGAATTAATAAAACATAATTTCGCTAACATCAAAGTCAATATTTCATACGTACCACATAGCCTTAGTAAATAAATGGGTCCATAAACTGTACACCACAAGTCTTCCGAATAAATGTTTTTATATTTGAATTGTAAACTGTCAAGTCTTATTTTTTCTGATAACAGAGCAACAGCCTAAAAAAAAAATTGGTAAAGTTATTAAATAAAAATTCTCATTACATAAAATCTCATCAACGAAAAATAATTTACTTTATTGTGCACTTCATTATTACGTTCTTTCGCATATAGCAGCGTCTGTATTCGTGAATTAAAATATTGAATAAAAGTCGATCCAACACACAAAGCTCTTTCCCTAAAAATATCTTATTATATTTTCGACACTATTATACTATTAACTTTGTAAGAAAAACAATACTTACCTAACAAATATTGTTGATTTTTGTTTGGAACCGATATAACCATCAATGAGATGCATAACAGTGAATTTGGATGGAAACTTTAATTGCTAAAATATTTTACACACCATTATTAGGCAAACAATTTATTAACAAAGTGACCAAATATTATTAAAATGTTTAAAACACCTTGTTAAATACCTTGTTAAAAACGTTTATCATATTATAGTCGTAGGACAATCGCCGTTTCAGAATTGTAGGCACATCAAATTTTAGTTGTTTATCGTATGGAGGCTAGAAAAATTAATAGTTTTGTTGCAGACAAAGTCAAAATCAAAATAAATAACTGTTTGGCTGTATACGTACATCCGTTCAACACATACATCAATTATCAGCCATAACAATGTTCTAAAGATTATAATAACAATTTTCTGTTAAACAAAATATTTATTAAGATAATAATTTAATTATAAAAAGGTATATTACCAAAAACTCTGTATGGCAGGTAAGTTATTAATGTTATTTTCTATTAGACCAACAGTTCTGAATGCAACCAAAACCGGATTAGAAGATGGTTCTATTTAAATAAATAAGTAAATTAGTAAAATTTGGATTTTTTTCCGGAATGTTTCAGGTCAAAAAATTTAAACTTTTAATTTCAATTAATTACCAGACTCTTCAGTAGCCGAAGATGGAGCATCAGTGGTTTGGTTTACTTCAGTATTTTTTTTACGTCTGCCAACTCTTCCTTTGTTAAAATGTTTTTTTAAACTTGCTGAAAATATTACAAAAGTATTTATTTAATTAGACTGATCGATTCATGTTATAAATAATGTGAAAATTAAAAATCACTCTCTCTCTCAAAAAAAATTAATATTATTGGTAAAATTGACGACATAATAATTGCATTCGATACAATATTAATATTAAAACACATATTTACTGTTGGTCTTGGAGTGCTTTCATGTGGTCAAGCGAAAACTCATTTACAGACAAAACACGATCATCGTCTACCCATTCATCCCATTTCGTTTTCCACCCTATGTAATGAATGTAGTAGTTCAATTCACCGTCAGGTCCAATTCGTCGTTTTAAGCACTTTGCTTCATATAGCATAGATCTGTGGTAACACAGCACTATGTCATCTGTCAAATAACAAACGATTCAAATCAATTTGGCGTAATTGTGATTTTAAAATTTTTATTTATTTATAATGAAAAGAAATATTGCATATATTTGTATAAAAATGGTTGTTGCAGCATTCTGGTTTTTTATTTACTCACAAAAATCTTTTCTTTTTGTTAGATTTCTATTACTCAAAATTTAAACAATATTTGTTATTACCTAATTCATATCATCTTAACTCACTTTCAACAAAACTCACCTACTTTTTATAAATAATGGCTACTCTTTGTTCACTTTTCATAAGATCAAACGCTACTGTTGTTTTCTTGACCTCGTTCTCTGTTGTATCCCCTGCCTGTGTTAACTATTCCCTAATCTCATTAATTATTGCTACTACAGATACAAACTTAATGCTACCTCTTAGATAAATATACTCTACTTAATTTTGTCCAGCAGATCCAATGTAAAATATTTTAATTTAGCTACCTACTTTCAATATCTCTAAAATGTCCTCATTCGTATTTAAATTTCATCACCGTCAATTTTGAATCACCTTATTAGTTTACTCGGGTAAAAAATAATAATACATAAAAGTAAAAAAAAAAAAAAGAAGAGACTGTAATCGTAACTTACTTTTATCGAAACGGAAGGGATCCACAGACATTATCGTACACGGCGGATGAGCACTATAAGTTAAAATTAATATCAAACTCTTAAAAATAAATTCAAAATTAAACTCGATCCAATTTCTAAGGATTTAGCAGTTAAATTATTATCCTAAATACTCAAGGCTCGTCTACAAAGCAGTCGAGTCGTTTGGTAAATAACAACATTGTGAAATTATGATTTTACTGAGGCGTCGCTTGTTGTGTTATTACAGTGCGGGCATGTCCGGCACACAAAATATCTTTTATCTATATTACCATTGTGTAGACGCCGACGCTAAATACAGATGAGTGATGGACATTGGCCAAATTTAAAGTGTAAAACAACGATAATTCGTTAATAGCTTAAACTAATGACTCGACATAAGAAATGGTGAAATTAATTAACGGAAAAAAACCAAAAGGTTATACGGGAATAAGACCTCTATACCGACAAGAAGTCGGCATCACTGATGGTCGGACGCGTTGGGACGAAAATTGAAAATTATAAATGATAACATTTTCCATTTGAATATTTGATTGCTAATGGAAGCAATAAGACTTAAGACTCATGAACAAAATATTTACTAATTATACCTAATAGTAGGAGATAATTTCATATTTTACTTTTTTTATTATATATATATATATATATATATATATATGTGTGTACCTGTAGTATGTACTATAATATAGTATACTAGCTGTGTTGCCCGGCTTCGCCCGGGGTTTTGCAATATGCTCTTTTTTTTTTAATTTGATCCAAGCTAACGGAGAGTTTTTTATTGTTTTGAATATACGCGTTTTCTTTTTACACTCTTAGGGGTTAAATTTTGGAAAATGGGTTAATAGATAATTCATTATATTTTGTATTACAGAGTATGTATGCTAATGGAGATTATACCTCTATTGGCTTGCATTTTATTATAATATATCATTGGTCAAATAAACAAATACTTATTATTACTGCAATGATATACTTACATATTTGTATTTTCCACAGAAAGAGGAATCTCTAGAGAACTTGAAGAAGTCTCTGGAACGACTAGAGAATATTTTTTTTGCATTCTATTATAAGTTAAACTTTCAATGAGTTGGGGTCACGAGCTTTTTTTTTTGCTTTTAAATGGTCGGCCGTGTTTTTGTTTGCCGTTATTTTTAGAAAAAACCACACTTTGCGCTTTTACCGCTTTCACGTTTCACTTCAGGGACGCAAATGGTAATGACATATAACATGCCTAAACATTCGTTTTGGTAAAAACGCAAAATGTATCTAAATTTAAGTATAGCAATCTACACAGTACGACCTAGTCACGAAGTAACAAATAATTCTAATATCATTCATAATATAAATGATAAATAATAATAATAATATTATTATCTTGTATATTCTTGTTCAAAATAACAAGCGACTTCAGCGCTACCTGAAAACCGGGTTTTCCACGTGGCATTCAGATAGCCACCGAGATCGCTTTTTTTTTGAACGGTGTATATATGTACCTAACCGTAAATTCGGCCGATGGGTTCATAATCGGTCGGATAGGTAGGTAGGCATATGACAATAGTATTGTAAACTGAGAACATTGTTGTTTATCGCACCAGACCGTCGCACGTTGCCGGTTGCCGACGTGCGACGACAGTACGTGTACAAGTTATATTATTTTTATTGCAACCGATAATTGTGGCGCGCTCCTACGGAATTCGTCGATAACTCATTGGGATGTTCCCCCTAAGGGCCTCTACACCTGCGTTTTTTTAGTCGAAAACAACTCATTCTAATTCAAACGTACTGTTCCTAAGAATACGCCGATTTAAGTTTTGAAAAAATATTTGTATTCTTCAAAACATTTTCAAGGCATCGGTCTTGGCACAATTTTAAAAATTTTTTAGTTAATTAATTATTTCAGTTTAAAAAAGTAAAAAAATTGCATTTTTTTACATTGAAATAATTAATTAACTGAAATTAATTTTAAAATTGTGCCACGACCGATGCCTTGAAAATGTTGTGAAGAATTCAAATGTTTTTTAAAATTTAAATCGAAGTATTTTTAAGGACAGTACGTTTGAAGTAGAATGATGTATTAAAGTGAAATTTCAATTTCAAATTTTGTGGCTTCAAACAGTTTATTGACTTGTGCCTGCGAGTGCGTGACACTTCTTATCGACCGCTATCGTCGTCGTCGCATGACACCCGCAAATTGCAGATGAGGATATTATTTTTAGATATTTTGTCATGTACGGTGTATAACAAAATACTATTAAAACGAGGATCATTGGCAGAGCATTGCAATTTATACTGAATTGTAAAAATGATCGTTTTTTCTACAATTTAGATTTTAGTCATTCGAGTATTCGACTAGCGTTGTTGATGTTGTCCATCGGCAGGTCGTCTTATACTCACACAATTCATATTTATATGATTTATATTTCATATAATAATGAATAATAAGTATACTAGGAAGTATTGACCTAAGTATAGAAAACCCTTATCTCGCTGGATAAAGAATAAAGGGAATTTAAATTCGCTGAATAAAAAAAACTATCCAGAGAGAGGAGAGGTTAGATCATGCTCCGTGAGTTACCTAATATTATGTCTTGATGATTAAAACGAGTCCTTATGTATTATATTTTTAAGAACGGCATATTTTACCAAAAAACAATTTTTGTTTTAGCTTCGGTGCGTAGTTGAGAAGGTATTGTTTACAATGATGTGTTTTTAATTGTATTTATTTTTGTTTTTTGTGTCTGGACGTATCTTCTATGCCGTTAACCGATTTCTTCATGTATTTACTTTATATATTAGAAATCTCTAACCCTTTGGCGGCTGTCTTGGAAAAAAAATTAAACACCATAAAATACTGTTTTCTAACGTGTGACTGACTTGTAAAATTAAACGCCACCGCAACAGAATTTTTCCTACCCATGACAGTTTTAATCCCAAACTGTCTCCGAGGGTCATGATGAACTATCCAGATTAATTTGATAAGTAAAATAATATATTTACCAAAATGTTTTCAACTATTTTTATAAACGTTTCACATTTATGAATTGTAACAACTAACAATAATAGAGTTATTTGTATTAAAGTTGCACTATTTTAACGGCAACTACGCATGAACGATTATAGTTGAGATTATATTGTTTATTCTCACAATATTCAATCACTATTTCCACCAGCCGATCGTTCTGACTACAAGGGTTGGCCGTCACAAGTGCCTCCCGTTCTAAATCTAAATCTAATCTAAAAGTTTATTTCTTGGGCAAAATTTTGAAAGTTCACTTCTTCCCCTTCAAAATTGGGAAAACACATAAAAATGTACATATTACTTTTTTAAAATAGTCGATTTTGTTCCAAATTTCTATGAATATTCTTCGGATAAAGTACTATACAACGTAAACGGAAAAACGTTGACAAACAAAAAAATATCTTTATATATTAAAATTGTATTAATTTATTACTATAGTTATAATCAAATTTTCATCGATAACTGCTAGTCTGCTGTTATTATATTTGTCAAAAGTAAGTAAGTAAACTCGTAATTTTTAATGTCTAGTAATAATCATTATCTTCGTGCTTCTGTATGTCTGTGTATATACTCCTACAGAAATAATATAAATGCGACCCCAGATACAATTAAAGTAATATCATTTACCTGTCCGCGCGTTAGGCGATAAAATTTTAGATAGTATGGAATCAATAATAGTGGTTACACCGCAATACGTCGCCCGACATAACGTCGCCGACAAAAAGTCGACAAAACGTCGCCGGACAAAAAATCGACAAAACGCCGCCCCTAAAAAGACCGCCTCCCAGTAATGCCAACACTAACAATATGTGTGTACAATATACGATTATTAATGGTGCTAGTTGTTCTGCCAGCATGACATATTATTAAGGAGTAAATAGTAATCATCCATCTGATTTGATCATATTAATTTTTAAACATTTATTATTATAGTTAAATGACGATTGTTAATAGCATATACCTGTGCTGTTACAAACATTTTAGGTTACATTTGACTTATAAATTAAAAATGTAGTACAGGTAAACCGTACGTATAATTTCCTAAATTAGAATTCGTCTTGGGCAGCTTTTTCCACTGCATTCACGGTAACCACGCCACAGCGTTGAATATCTCTATGACTCCATATATCTGCTAAAAAGCAAAAGGTCGCATGGGGTCGTCTGGTAAGGTGTTTTGGATAATTTTTGTGATATGAATAAATTTACGTTTTTTTACGATTTAGAGACGGGTTATGAATATGCTATTTTTGCTTCATTAAAAATGAAAGTTTTGAACAATGTTATGATTTGGATAATTTGTGAATTATGAAAGTGAAATCAATTATCCGAAACAGTAGGTTTGAATAAATGTAAAATTGATTTGTTCTTTAATAATCTCTCACTGTTTGTTCTAGTAAAATAATTCTTGTGTAATTCATGTGTAAAATTGTAAAAGTCTCTTTGTAATTAATTTTTGAAACAACGAGCTTTTTAAAAATTAATGTATAGCAAAAAAAAAAAAAAAATAGAAAACGCTGAACTAATACTTGTACCTACCTGATTTTATTCAATTTTATCACTTTTATTTATAATAATTCTTGTAGACCTGTGACCTCTCCGTTTCCTCATTGCTTTGATTACATTATGCCAATACTCTACTGTACTAGTCCTCTTAGATAAAATCGCTTTTAAATCAACGCTTTAATGCTCATTTGTAAATACAGAACCTTCATTTAAGACTTTCTAACTTTGCTGGTTTAAACTGTGCTTGGTTTGGACTGTACTGGCTTGAAAATACTAACTACCGATTTGCATCGAAGCGTTTTTTCGAAAGTGATTTTATGACTTTCAGATTTAAAAATTTCTGTAAACCTGTGACCTTCCCATCCCCAGTATGCCCCGACCCAACTATGTTCCGTCCCCACTATGCACCGACCCCACTGTACTGGTTTTTTTTTTTTTTGCAAAAACTTAGTGGACCAAATAACACATATACAATGTCTTGTTATATTTTGTTGGAATGGTCGACGATTCATTTCCAATCGTTTGTACTCCATAGTTTAAATTATAATCGCTTATTCTCAATAAAATTAATGTTTATGTATTATATACTTCCATTAAAGCAATCTCACTCAAACTATTTATACTTCATAGATTATATTATTTCAAAGCTATATTATACTTCTATTTTACTAGATTGACAATGTACAAAATAAAATGCAACTAAAAAAACCTTTTCATAGATACTTAAAATGTAAAGGGTGGGATAGTGAAACGAGTTTTACCATTTAAATACATTAGAAAATCGCCGTTTTACTGCCTCATCCTGTATATTAATTTCTTGTTATTTTCTAAAGAAAAATCGATTTTCTTACATTTAAATTTAAATAAATCGTATACTGGTACTGTGATGGAGAAAACAATAAATTTTACCTACATATATTACTTATTAGTTAAATATTACTAACGTGTATAGCCACTAGTGGTCGGCTGTTGCCTGTTATTTAACAATAACCTTTATGGAGATTTTAAAAATTTTGTTTTTTTAATAATAGCATAGGAGCAGTATAAAATAAAATAAAATATTATCATTTATGACTTATTTATTATTAAAATTTATCCTAATAGTAATAGTACATAGTAATAAAAAAATGAAATATTTTATACAAAATTAGAGCTACAAGTTGATAAACTAAAAAATTAAAATTAGCACGAAGCAGATTATCTAATATTAGACAATTCACACAATCAAGCGTGAATCTCTTTAAATGAATAACAGTATAACAATATACAAAACATTAGTTTTCCTTTAAAAAAATTGTGTAATAAAAATACATGTTGAGGCGGTATACTGCATAAAAACCAACACTTAATCTGAATCCAAAAAACAACAGTCCTCTTGATTATTTGCAGGAAGTTGAACCTTATATACTCATAGTTGACCTTCGGTAAGGTTATATAACGCAGGCTATAAAAAAACGAGATAACGACAGTGGTTTTGTCGTATCAGAATCATTAAGTGACTTAATAAGTACACGGATAGGTTTTTTCCCAATAAATCGAGTGGCTACTATAATCAGTTACACGATTTAGTCGCCTTGATATCATGTAATAAACACAATATTATGATACCGAATATTGGGCCCTAACCTAATCTAACACGGATAGACGTTACCAACTGATAGTTTTTAGTGTCTGTTCGTTTCTCACATCTGGTACACAGGGTTTTTAGTTAAAAAAAAAAAAAAAAATGAACTTTGTGTAAACTTTAAGTCAAGAGTGTTACTTGAGCACAAAACCTATAATAGTATAATTCTGCATAGATATAAATAAAATTGTTTTAATGATTTGATCAATTTTTTTTAAAGATACACTCTATCGCTGTTAGAAAAATGAATTGGTTATTATTAGTTTAGAGAAACAGTATAGTTTGTTGTGGTCGAGATAGATGGGGGTTGAAATAAAGGGTACACTGGTGTTCAGTTGTTACGGATAAATTTATTTGAACAAAATAAACATATGGTTTTTTTAACAAAATGTATCGTCGAAACGGTATCCACATAGGAAGTTAGTGGTCAGCTAACGGCGGCGGCGACCGGTTCGCACTGCCGACCCGCGACCTGACGGACTAAGGTAAGAGATGCGGTCGCCACCCAGCGGTGACGAATGTAGTTAGCATCCGCCACCGACTGGGGTCGCGGTGCGACCGCGTCAAGTTGTTTTACTTGGGTGTAAAAAACTGTAGATTGTTTTTAAAAAATATCAACAGTAAATATTTTATAAGAAGACTGGACATCAAACGATTAATAAAACTATGTATATTTATTTAAAAGTGATATCTATTCCGCAAACATTGCGTGACCAATTGGAAATTATTCATTTAAAAGGGTACACTGGAGTATGTTTTTTATAATTTGATTTTTATTTAGACTAAAATTGTAATTGTCTTAATGGTCATACTTACGGGAGGTAAGTCTATTTTAAGTTAAGCTTGCGGTCGACTAGCATTCCAAGATAGTTGATCGTCTCTCCCAGCTTAACTTCTACCCCGTTCAGGAAGATACGCGGATCGCTAACCTTGTACCTGCGCCTGATCATCACCGCTTCCGTCTTCTCGACGGCGAGTTGGAGATCCAGCTCCCGGAACTTTGCTGCCACCGCACACAGAGCTCGGTTTGTCCTATCTTCCACCTCCTCGACCGTCTTGCCGGAGGCGATGATCAACGTGTCGTCCGCGAAACCGATGACCGTCGCCTGGTCCGGTAGATCGGCTCGCAGCACCGCGTCATACGTAAGGTTCCACAAGGTCGGACCGACCACCGAACCCTGTGGAACGCCGCAGGATACCTCGATGGTGACTTCTCCACCATCAGCTGTTGGGCACGCGACCCTGGCTGCTCGCTCCGAGAAATAGGACCGGAAGATGCGCTGCAGGTACAGCGGCACTTCCCATTCCTGTAGGGCCCGCATGATGTGGCGCCAGCCGATCGAATTAAACGCGTTCTTCACGTCCAAGCTGACAGCCACACATACTTTGCGTGCGTTTATCGCTGTCTGGGCCTCATCCCGGAGCAAACGCACTGCGTCGTCCGTCGATCTTCCCTTCCGAAAGCCGAACTGCCGGTCGGAGAGTCCACCTCTCTCCTCGAGGTGTTTCTCCAGTCGACGAACTAGTAAGAGCTCCATCAACTTCCCCACGTCGTTCAGGAGACACAAAGGGCGGTACGATGATGGCTCACCGGCCGGCTTTTGGCCCTTACGAAGCAGCACCAGTCGGGCTTGCCTCCAACGGGTGGGGAAGCTTCCTGCTTTGAGGCAGGCGTTGAGGGTGTCGGCTACAAAGTCGGGGTCTGCCTTGTAGACCGACGCCAGGATCGCATTGCTGATACAAGAGTTCCAAACCGGACCGTGGTCCTTCTGCTCCACAACCCGCATATGAGATTTCTCTCGTGACAGGGTGCAGAGAGACCCGAGACCTAAGCGACCTCGCCCCCCGAAGGTGACGAACTCGGTTAGGACGCCGGGCAGCGCTCGGTGGACATGCGGCCACCAAGCTACCAGTTTAACGCAGAGCGAGCTATTTCCCCTTGTCAACCACTGGTGAGGCCGCGGCACTATCCAATCCGCTCAGGCAATTTGGTTATACCCTAACCTTCGGTGCTTATCCTCCAACCGATAGAGTCGCTAGTCTCCCGGGGGTCAAGCCACAACCGTTAGATTTCGCCTAGGCCAGCACAGGCCGTAACCACTTTCGTTTCTCGGGGTCGGACAAGTCCTTCCCTTCATCTGATACAACCACTACGAATCCAACCGCAGGCGGGGTGTCAGTTGACCGCTACCAACATCTTCACCACACGCCGTCCCGTAGTACCGAATTCACCTGATATATGTGCGCAGGCACGGCGATCGGTTTGCCGCTCCGACCTGGTTTCATGCCATCCTCGTCCCGAAGCCGAGCTCTTGGGACTAGGCACCAGATCTCCCACTATTTATTCATCACGGTAGCTCGAAAGGGCTAGTGGTTGGCCCAGTGCTAACCTCCCGCCGTCCTCAGAATAAATTCTGCGATCCGAACGGAAGGCGTGACGGTCACGAACCCTCGTTCAGCCGAGTTACTCTCCGCGCCCAGCGCCTACAGATCGGCCCGAAACTGGTTACCCTCCCTCCAGACAGCCGGGGAAACGGGAACACCCCACGTTCACCGCCCCAGACCCGAACCCTGAGGTCCGGCGGGAACAGCAACCTTGAGATGGCCACCGCAGCCCCTGAGCCGCCTTTTGGGCGGGACCAGCCGATCGTGCATTTTTGTCTCGGTCCTACGCGCACCCGGTGCGCCTGCAGATCTTCTGATCGTGCATCGTTTGGCCAGTCAGCCATGTCCACTTCTCCGAGGAGAGTGTCATTCAGGGCCCCAGCCGCCCCCGCGGTCCCTGACCGCCTACGAACCTACTTGGTTCGCATCTAAACCGTTGTCCGGTGAGACATAACGGCGCCTGCCCTGAGCGAGTGGCCATCCATTAGTCTCACTTCCACGCGTTCCCAACGCCTACAGGTCTTGCCAGGACCTGCATCTATTTTGGCCGTCTAGCCTCATCCACTGACCCGTAGGTGAGTGTCATCCGAGACCTCAGCCTCCCCGCGATCCCGGATCGCCTGTACGTCCTCCTTGGGCGCACATCGCCCCCATCCACTCTCCACACACCCTGTGTGTCTACAGGCCTAGGCCGTGCATCTCATGCTAGGCCCAGAACGTGACCCCTTGTAGCACAGCACCTGCGCACGAAGGCTCGGAAAGCCATAAAGGCTTCCCGACTCCGCACGAGGTCACCACGCTCGCAAGGCCAGTCTAGGTCTATACCTCCCAATCGGTCTATCAGTGCTCTCCGCGCCTCAGACACACCCGGACAATCGAATATGACGTGATCCGTCGTATCGATCGCCCCGCATGCCTGACACGTTTCGATCGCAGATTTTGCGAAGCGGTGGAGATATTGCATGAACGCCCCATGTCCCGTTAGGAACTGTGACATCTCATGCCCTATCTCCATCCATCTGCACTTCAACCGCTCTTCGACCCTCGGGAAATAGCCGTAAAGGTACCTACCCTTATCGGACGTCTCCCAGCGGGTCTGCCATTCGTTCACCACCTCCGCCTCGATCTCCCTCTCTTCCTCTACCGAGCCTTGCCTCCTCCTGCAGCGAGCCACGCGACAACACTTCTTGAGCTCCAGGTCCAGAGGGAGTACCCCCGCCAAGACCGGGCACGCATCAGTACTTGTGGTACTGTACGCGCCGGTCACGGACAAGAGAACCCTTCTCTGTGCTCGGAGCAGCAAGACTTTCGTCTTCGAGTTCAACGCCTTCTCTCCCCAGACCTCGGACCCGTAGGCAACCCTAGGCAAGAATACCTGTCGGTATATCCTGCTCGTAGTGTCACCCCTAAGACCCCAAGTCGAGGAGACAACTCGTCGAACTCTCTGAAACATCGGTGTTGCCGCACCCACTACTCTCTTGACATGCTCAGTAAACTCCCACCTATCGTCCAGTTGTACCCCCAGGTATCTCATGGACGTCACCTCCTCCAGCCTTGCACCCCCCATCCTAACGGTATAGGGTGGAACTAGTCTTCCCTTCAGACACATGACTTTCGTCTTTGCGGCTGAAAAGGTCAACTTCATTCCACGGGCCCACTCTCTCGCCTGTTCTAACTTGAACTCCGCCTTTCGGATCACCTCAGCCCGCGTACTGCCACACACCATGAGCAATGCGTCGTCCGCATACCCCAAGGTGAGCTCTCCTTCGTGCCCATCAAGACTCAATAAAGAGTCCATCAGAACATTCCAGATCACTGGACCGTACTGCGAGCCTTGAGGACAACCCTTGGACAGAGTTCGGCGTACCTCAACCGTCGGCGCAGTGATTAGGGCAAGCCTACCTACCAGATAGTCCCTCGTCAACCTAATCACTTTCTCCTCAGCTCCCAATCTCCGCATATGATGCAATATTGCCGGCCACCAGGCATTGTCGAATGCCCCCGAGATGTCCAAGAACACCCCGAGCACATACTTCTCCGCCCGGCTTTCGACCCATTCCCTCATCCTACATATTGCACCAACAGTAGAACGCTTCTCCGTAAATCCATACTGATTGTTGCTCATCCTCGGACTCACCTGGGCCCTCAGCCGCCGACAAATCAGGTACTCCAGCGTCTTTGACAACGCCGGGAGTAACGTGATAGGTCGGTATGACTTCGGGTCAGACTTGTCCTTGTCACAAGACTTCAGCAGGGGGACTACCCAGCCTACCTTCCAGCACTTGGGAAACTGCTCTGTTCGCCAACACTCGTTGAAAAGAGTGGTCACTATCTCCGCCATCACTGGCCAAGCCACCCTGAGTGCTCGGGCTGTGACGCCGTCATACCCAGGGGCCTTGTCCTTCCCCATTCTCCACACCGCTGTTCGGACTTCCTCCTCCGAGAACTCTACGCACTGGTCGTTTACCACCGCTGGTTCCTCCCTTACACTGACCGGGGTCCCCAAGTACACACCCGTCTCCTCTCGGAGTCGAGCATGGTCCTCGGTTTCCCCGTCCAGCGCGTCAGGCGGCACCAACGACTTCAACAGCAATTCCGCGGTCTCCACCAAGCCAGTCGTGAACTCGCCGCTCGCCTTTCGGAGAGTGGTGAGAACATTCCTGACATCGGTTTTGGCCCCTTCCTTGATCCAGCGGTAGACGGACCCCCACGGCTTCGAGTTTCCCTCTTCCGAGGTGAACTCTCGCCAAGCCCGCAGCCTTTCTCGTCGCTTCACCTTCGTGTACGCATTTCTGCTTCTCCTAAGTTCGCTACCTAGCCTTTCGGCTTCTTCGTTCTCTCCCGCCGCCCTCGCTCTCGCCACGAGTCGCCTTAGCCTTCTGATCCGCCTCCGGCTCTCCACCAGCTCCTCCGTGAACCACGTCGGAGGGCGAAGAGCTTTAGGTTTCACTTTCGGCATTGACGCCTCACATGCATGAGTTAGGGCTTTGGTAAGGTAATCCGCTCTGGAGTGGACGTCCTGCTCCAGCCAGTCAGATTGACCGTCAAACAGTCTCTCCGCCAGCCTTTGCCTGAATCCATCCCAGTCGGCTTTCCGGTACGCAAATCTTACCACACTCGGTGTACTCGCCTCCCTTCTTCCAATTGCGAGTTTAAATGTTACCAGCCTATGGTCACTGTCTATAACGCCCGAGAGGTCGACCTCCCACTCATTGACCCGGGCGGCAATGTCGGTTGACGCGAACGTCACATCCAACATAGCCTCTCCCATGGCCGCCGAGAAGGTGGGCACCGCTCCCACGTTACAGCAGATCATTCCACATGCTGCGAACATTGACTCGACCGTCTCACCTCTAGAATCTGGCCGTGGATCGCCCCAAAGCGTCGATCTCGCATTCACGTCCGCCCCCACCAGCAGACTCACATCCCCGAGCCCCCGGATCACTGATTCCAACCTTGCGGTATGAATCTCAGTGGAACCCGAGAACTGGAAATACGAGCTACATAGGTAGAAACGTTCGCTTCCTGCGGTAATCTCCGCCACCACCGTGTGAGTGCCGCTAAACTGAGACACCAGCGCCACACCCAATGAAGGGTCCGCCACCAATATCGCAGCCAACGGTTTCTCACCCGGCAGGGAACCCGTTATCAACCGAAGAGGCGGTTTGCTGAGTTCAGCCAACCCACCTCTCCGGCCAACATAGGGCTCCTGGATCAAGACCACGTCCAGTTTCCGCTCTCTCACCGCGACTAACATGTCGTCAGTCGCTTTCTCCCCCCTACCCAGGTTTATTTGGCCTAACCTCAGTTCGACCATCTAAACTTCCGCGACTCTCGCCGGAACTCTTTCTCCCAGACCCTACATTTTGTCACGTCCCCCGAGGCGTGACCGGAGGCCCATTTGACCGAAGCACACGAAGCGCACTTCAGCTTTGAGCCCTCGGGGCAGGCACCAGTGTGTTCGCCAGCACACCGCGGGCAGACCTCCTTCGGCGCACTGCAGAGTCTCGCCGTATGGCCGTACTTTTGGCACTTAAAGCACCTCAGTACGTCAACGAGAGGCTCTACCTTACACCTCCGGAGACCCGCCGCCAGTGTCTTGCCAACAATGGCACCCGCCACCTCGGGAGTCGCTTCAAACTCGACTACTCGAACCCGGTTCGTAATCTCTGCTCGCTTCCTGGGCCGGAGCTCCAGACTCTTCGACCACCCAGGCGCCAGCTTCACAGAACCCTCGTTCTGTTTCTCCAGCGCCTCGGCGACCTCCGAGTCCTCCAACTCCAAGCCCACCCCGGATATTTTTACCCGAGGGTTCCTCGCCTGGACCAGCCTCGACTCCGCAAATCCCTCGACTACCTCCCGAGTCTCATCATTCCCCGGTATGAGGAAGATGCGACCGGCCTCAACCACCACCTTCTTAAATTGCGGTTTCTTCGTCCTCGCAGACACCGCTTTCCAGAGCTCCTTCAGGCTCTCATCCCTCTGCTTGGCCAAAGCCTCGCTCGAGAGAGTTTCGCCCGTCGAAACCCCAGCCGCGCTTGTCTTGAAGACGAAGCCGCTTTGCCCGCTTCTCTTCTCCTTCCTCTTAATCTCCTCGATCACTAGCTCGGTCTTTTCCTTTACCACCCTTCCTTTCTTTGGCCTCTTCCTCTCCACCTTCTGCCATCCAGGTTTGGACGTAGGTTCCGGAGCCGACTTCGATTCCTCCTTCCGGGTTTCCCCTTCAGGCTGAGCCTTAGTCGTCCCTTCCCCAACTTCCTTCCCCGCCTCGCTCCCTGCCGCCTTTGCTTTCTTTTTCTTCTTCTTCTTTCGCTTCCTCTTTTTCTTTCCGTCACCTAGAGTCTCACTCTGTTCCACCTCCATCGTTTTGTTCGCCACCTTTTCGACAACAGGCGACCTCGCGGTCTCCTGTTGCACGAAAAGCGGCCCTTCACTCCACCTTTCTACCCCTTGACGTTGGCCAAAGGAAGGTTCTCTCCTCTGAGATCGAGATTCGATCAGCCTACCCGCGATGATCATCTGGTTGAGGACTAAGTTGTCCACAACCTTCAAAACACCGGCACGTATTCTGTCGAATTCGGCCTCCTTGGCCACCGTCATTCTCACCTGTCTCGATTTCATCGTCGACACTTCATCGCGAAGACGATCCATCCATTCACGTGCCTGCAGGGAAATTGCATGAGAATACTCACGCAACTTCGCCGAAGTCAAGACCTCGGCTTCCGCCCAGTACGCGTCTGAGTGGTCGTCTCCCGACTCACTGCCGACTCGCCTCCTTTTTGTTTGTGGTGTCACAAACACACAACCAACCGTCTCACTACTCCCTCCTTCTACTCCTTCACCGTCTCTTTCGTTTTCTTTAAGGTTTTCCATAAAAATCCCACGAACCGGGGACGACCAACTGTCGAGTGTGACACTGCGCCCCTCTGTCACACCAAGGGATTCCTACCCGCCCCTTCCCAGGGGGGCCGGGGGTCCTTATACACACGGCCTATTTTCCTCCTCCGTGCCAACCTGTTCCTCGCAGCTAAGTCCCCGAGGTTAGGAGGTATATGAGGCATACAAAGTATACCTCGTGCCCTTTCCGCTAGGCAGGTCTAATAGAGACCTCTCAGTTTACCGGACACGTAAGTGCCGGGCCGAGAAACACGTTTGACCAGTCCCCACCAAGACTGGTCCGCTCCAGGGCGCCGTTGGGCCTCCCCACCGACCACGCGCCAAGTCCCCGAGGAGACCGGCGTGTGGCCGAATGAGAAGACGTCAACGGCTTACTGGCGGTAACCTCAACCGGTGAAGGTCAGCGATTACCCCATGGAGTTATCACCCACGGGAGTCCTCCAAAACTCCCGCTTCGTGCAATCAGTGTCCAATCCGCATAGCAATGTCCAATACCAATTCCCGCTCATATTCGTCGTCAAGGGTCCGAAGACCCTCTCAGAAACAGAAGCGGGAATATTGATGGGCCAACGAAAGGCAACCCATCATCCGATCTACCAAGATGGACGGGGTCGATCGGTCCCCGACCATGGCTGTTTCGTCCCAGTGCTCACGCACCTGACCTCTTTATCAAGAGGCCGTTAGAAGACAAGGCCAGCCTGACCTCTACCCGACAACCCGAGGCGCGCCCCTGTGGGTACGCGTCCGGCCTGGCGGGCCGACGGTTGCCGCAAGCGGCTTTTGAGCTCCGTCAACACCCACGGTGATTTATCTACATTTGCCTTTGTCTAGTCGGTGACTTTCGCCTATTGGGCCCGACGACCACGGTTTTTCGTTCGAGGTGTGCCTTCCTGTAGGAGATTGCCTTACTTGGCCACGGACTCTCCAATCCGACCCGCGCCGTTAGCCGGCTACGGCACGACAGACGCGCGCTGCTTTCGCGGCGGGCGGCTGCCGAAACCGTAGACGTTGTCCATCTGGCACCACGAGGAGGTGGACACTGGGGTTTCGCCAGATCGCATTGCTGATACAGTCTGGTCCCGGGGCCTTCCTTCTGCCCTTTACGCGTGCCACCGCTGCTCCTATTTCTCCCCGTGAGAATTCCGGAGCCTCCGGTGCTAGTGGCGTTAAGACAGGGTCGAGTGTCACTGCCCTGTTGTCCGGGAACAGGCCTCTCGTCACCTTCTCCAACGTGGCGGCTTCCATGCGGTCCGTATCTGGGGCCCTCTTAAGCTTTCTCATCACGAGCCTGTATGGATTGCCCCAAGGATTGCGGTCCACCGACTGTACCAGCTCGTTCCAACAGTTTCTTTTGCTGCGTTGAACGGCTCTCTTTAAATTTTTCCTGGCGTCTTTGAGGGCCGAAAGGGCTGCTGCGAAGATGTCGCTGGCATACGTTTCGCCTCCAGTTCTTCTGGCCGCTTCGCGTGTGGAAGCACGCGAAGCACGCTTGACGGCTCTTCTGGCCCTTGTGCAATCTGCACGCAGGCCAGCTATCTCCTCTGTCCACCAGTGGGCAGGCGGTTTGGACCGCGGATGTCCTCTCCTAGCCGGGAGAGAAGAGTCACAGGCGATTGTAACTCTCCTCTCGAACTCGGCTGCCCACCACTCCGAGCGTTCAGTCGAGTCTTCGGGAGGCTCTTCCTCCACCCGGCCCCATTTTGCAAGGTTGTATCCGGTTCGGAAAGCCTCTAGGTCGATCCCCTTGGCAGTATTCCATCCTCGTACCTGGAGGTGGGTTGGCGGGCTTGCTGGGGTGGTGCCCGCGGTCACCTCGAACTCGATGGCGTGATGGTCGGATTGGTTGTCCACCTCTGACCGCACCCTCCATCCCCCTAACATGCGTGCAGCGGGTTCGGAGGCCATCGTAACGTCTACGATGGAGCCAGCGCCCCTACCCACAAAGGTAGGTTCCGTCCCCTCGTTAACGATGATCATGCCCAGTGTGTCAGCAACTGAGACCAAGCCATCTCCGCGCGCGTCGGTTACCCAGTCTCCCCAGGCAGCCGAACGCGCGTTGAAGTCGCCCGCAATGATGACCTTACTGGCTGGCCCAAGGGACCGCACGCTGGTCTCCAACCTTTCCAAAAAGGAGACAAAACGGGCTGGCGGGATGTTTGGCGAGACGTAACAGCTATAGATGTGTGTGCCACCTATCCTTGCTGCCACGTACTCTACATCCCTCTCGACGGATCCCACCGTCACTCCTGTCCCGAACACTCCCAGGGCCGCTCGACCAGTGTCGGTGCTAGTTAGCCAGCCACCGACTCTGTGTGTCTGCCTGTACGGGTCCGAGGCTATGACCACGTCGATCGCTTCCTCAGCGATCGTCTGGGCCAGGGTGTCCTGGGCCAGCCTACAATGGTTGAGGTTCGTTTGGAGGAGCCTCATACACCAGGCTGGCCGGTAGAAGGACCCTGCATTGGGTCCATCTCCATAAAGGACACCTCATCCACGGCGTCGATATCCTCTATAACCACCGAGATCTTCTTTTTATGCTGGGGTGGTTGTTTCGTTAGCTCGTCGAACGACTTGCGGTCCTCCCTGGACGCCTTGCATTCGATGATCTTGTGGTCTTTCGACCCGCATCTAAAGCAACCACCCTTCCTATCTGGGCCAGTGCAACCTTTCATTAGATGTCCAACTCCCAGGCACCTGAAACAACGTCGCGTTGTTCGGTCGCCTTCAGGTTTCTCCTTGATCGATGGTTTTTCCTTGCTTGCACCTTCTGGCCGCCTGGAGGTGTTGGTTATGGTCCTGTTCCTCCTCTTCCTCTTCCTCTTCTCTTGCGGTGGGTTAGTGGTAGCATTGACTTCGGTTTTTTCTTTGCAGTCCTTCGCTGCGTGCCCCTCCTTATGGCACCGGAAGCACCGTCCTGACCGGTCTGGTCCGTTGCAGCGGGTGGACGTGTGGCCCCGCTCCAAACATCTGAAGCATCGTGGACCTTTGTCCTCCATGACCCTGACGCGACAAGTTGTCCATTTGACACTTATTTTCTTGGCTTCGACCAATTGTGCGGCTACCTTTAGCGGGGCCAATAAGCGGGCTACTCCTTTGGTCCCATCTTTGCCCCTCGAAACCACCGGAAGGCGCACGTCGTTCCAGTGGGCTGCCGCTGGGCCGTCCTTAACGATGCTTCTGATGGCCTCTTTGATGTCGTCTGCTCCGACCCACTCCTCGACATCGAGCACGAGGACGCTCGCTAATTTGTTAGGCCTGCCGACCCTGATGGACTGGCCAATAGCCTTCCTTATCTCTTCGGCCACTCCATCGGCCTGATCGCAGGTGCCCTTCAGTTGAAGCAGCACCGCTCTGCTCTGGGTCCTTCCTGTGCCTTTTATCGACACCCCGAATGACTGGAGGTTTACAGATGCCATGATCTTGCCCATGACGTCCGAGCATCTCATGTCGCTGGGGATTGGGCCAATGACTATGGCCTCCGTCCTTGGTGCCCTCCAATTTAGGTCTTCTGCTGAAGGCCCTTTCCTAGGGGGGGGGGGCCGCTCACACCTGCCTTTTTGCCCTTGCTGACAACTTCTATCCACTTCGGCTTGGCTTGTGCGCTTTGGGCAGGGGACATACTCGTCTTGGTGGACTGCTCGGCTTTGGTTCGCTCCGACTCACTCACCCCGTTGCTTTCTCCTAGCGGAGGGAAGTCCTGTCTGACCTGGGTGTTGCCCTTTTTAGGTTTCATTTTGCATACATTTTTGGGGGATGAGGGGCCTCCTTTCGCCGTCTCTGCTTTCGGTGGGCTGGTGTTCGTCGCCCCGTCGACCCTCAGTGGCCTTTTCCTTTTACCGATCCCTTCGATCAGCCCGGTCAGATTCTTAGCCGCGACCTGTATTTCCCGACTAATACCCCTTCCGTTTCTTGCTCTGACCGCGGCTTCGATAGCTTCGACGTTCTCTTTGAGCGTTCGCATGTCGTGGTCACTTTCTGCCAGGCACGCATTTGTCGGCTGCTGTTGTGGGTTCTCTCTGATTGCCAGGAGACAATCTAAGCCGCGCACAAATAATATCAATTTGTCAGCCGCCTCCTTCACAGTTTCAGGTAACTCAACGTTTGCCATTGCCATATGAAGGGCTTCAGCTTGGGCTGCTGCTCTTTCCATTCCGGTCGTCAAGATTCCCTCTACTTGCTCGGGGTTTTCCTTTGGCGACCCATCCTTGTTAAGGAGATCCTCCTCCTCAAAGGAAGTCTCCGGCTTGGCTCTCTTTGTAGTCCTACGCCCAAAGGTCTTTTTGGGTCGTTCTCCGTTTCCTGTTGCTGCAGTAGTGTCGATGGACATTGAGGTTTGTCCACCCGTGTACGCCTGCTCTTCACGCACACAATCAGTAGTTTCGATGGCATTAATGCCACCGCCTGGGGCCTGACTCGACGCCCCTACCGGTAAGTCACGATCGCTTGACGACGGTGCCGGAGAGCTCGCGATATGACTCTCCACCACCGGCGACTGGGTGTCCGAAGCCCCTGTCGCAGTAACGGTGTATTCCCCCTCCCTAACCGTTGAAAAATCCTAAATACGCTACTGCTGAGAACATGATATTGCATGACAAATCAAGCTTAATAAAATAATGTAAATTTGATACCTAATATCATTTGGACAATACTATTAACAGTTTTTTGGAAGAGAGTATAGATTGAATATTAAACAAAATATTTAGAGAATATAGAACTTTAAGAGAGAATTCTGTGAAGTAGAAGAACATTAAAGAATATATGGTCAATATAAAAAATTGGTTATGATTTATTATTAATTTAATCTTATATATGAATTTAAGGATTTTACAGTAACACTGTTTTAGTTGTATGCTAATATAAAAATAGATACCTACACTATTAGTGTCACACGTTAAGATTGAGTTGTGAATTTTATACTAATAATAATTACACACACACACACATCAGGTATAGTATAATAACATATAGTTTTATTTCATGAAGATATTTTTGGAACACATAAACGTACAAGATATGCTTTGAGTGTAAATATTTAATTCCATTTATAATATCTAAACGTTTCTAATTTTTTTTTTATATCTTTATGTATATTTTTTCTATAGAGAACAGAATCTCTTAAGGCTTACTTAAAGCGAGTTACTATTGACAAAGACAAATTTCAACAAGAAACTGCTGGGTACAAAGAAATAACAGAGTTGTTGAAATCAGTGGCGGTTCTGGCATTAAATTGTTGAGGAGGCAACAACTGTACCCTCGTTGATAAAATAAAGCGCAAAACCCCCAGACCTAAAATTTCTACACACTAGTTTTTTTAGCGTACTTCCCTTTTTTAAGACTTTTGCTTATTTTCCTAGTTATTAGTTATAATCGCATTACCCGTCATCTATTAAAATAATTATCATTAAGATAAATGTAAAGTCATAAAAACATACGTAAATACAATTTACAAAAGATGAAATTGTAATCGTAAAAGTTTTTGAATTTTGAAGTGACTAGTATCTTTCTAGTAAAAAATAATTCTTATTAAAGTTTAACAACATATTAAAATATTTAAAACAAATTTAATAAAGAAACCAATTAATAATTTTAAATAAAACAAATTGTAATATTAACATTTTTTTTGGACTAGTATCTTTCTAGTACCTAACAAAAAATGAAAAGTACAAATTTTAGTAGGGTAGAAGTTAAATAATAAAATATGTTGAATTCAAATTTGGGTGTATGAACTAGTATCTTTCTTGTAACAAAAAATTAAAAGAACAAATTTAAGAAAGATAAAATTTTAAACATATATGTTAAATTATAAATGTATAAACTATGTTTTATATTTTAACTCAATATTTCTATCTTTTTATCAGCATATATATTAATGATATCTTCATAAAATGGTTCATTTTCTTTCAGCTGTTGGATTAATAATTTTTCTATACTTATTGTAGACAGAGAACTTAAACGTTGTTGGGATGTACTATTCCTTAAACATGTTTTAATTCGTTTCAGGCAAGAGAAACTTCTTTCGACAGAAACACTAGTAGAAGGAATTGTTAATATTAGAGAAAATAGCTTATAAACTTCAGGCATAACTTCTTTTAAATAATCATTTTCAAAAATCTTAACCATGTCATAAATGTGTGATAGATTATGATATTTGACATCATTGTATAAGACTTCTAGTTCTACTTTTAATTTGTCCATATCTTGAAAAGTATTAGAATATGCTTTTTTAAGATTTTCTAAAGCACTAGTGGGAAAATTACACGAATAATCTTTAAATTTTGTATTATCAGCTAACTGTAAATAAATTAATTTATCAGTATCATTAAATCTATTACTTAACTGCATTAAAATATTATCAATAATTTTTATAAAATAAAATTTTAAAACTTAATTCACTATTTGAATTATTTCTTGAAGCTTTGGGAAGTTTAGTTAAGGCCACTGCTTTGTTATATAAACTCAAAAATTCTGTCTCGTTTCTTTTTTGTTTTATAAGATCACATGTAGAGTTTATTTTTCTCAAACAATATTCTATATCAAAATATTTATTTTGAAGAGTGTTAAATAGGTTATCTGTAATTAAAAATATGACACTAAAAATATGTGATAAAAATGCAAATTCAAAAGTATTCAATTGTTTTAAATGACCAACTGATCCACTAATAGTTTCAGATGGTGATTTAGGATTGTGTATAATGGTTTCAAAAACGGTTTTTAAGTTGTTCCACTCTTTAACTACTAAATGTAAAATCTTTGAACGCGATGCCCATCTAGTTTGAACAAACTGGGGAATGCGTTTCCCTATAATACTGTCAACTACATTAGTGTGAGATGTTGAATTATGAAAGAATGTACTTGTCATATTAGCGAAAAATATGCGACATTTTTGGTTATTACTACATCCATGTTGTAATACTAAATTTAATCTATGTGCTAAACAATGGGTAAATAAAGCATTAGGGGCAATTTCTTTTATCCGGGCTTGTAAGCCGTTTAAATTTCCAGCCATCACACTAGCACCATCATAGCACTGACCAACCAATTTGTTTTCAATACTGAACTCTTTTAAAAGGGAATTGATTAAATTAAATAATTTATCGTGTTCACTAATAACATCTACAACACTAACGGTGTTTTTTTCTAAATTTTTTAGATTTAAATAGTTATGAACATGATCTTTAGAAGCTTCGTGTCTTTGAATACTTCTTGAGATATTTTTAAAGTCACAGTAACCTGATGAGGTCCAAATAGAATTTGTTTGGCTCAATAAAATGCATGACCAACAGAATAATTTTTGTAAATAAAAACTTACACACAACCACGCATGTTTATTATACAAGTTTGAATTAAAAGAGCTACAAAACACTTTAGAACCTTTTTTGTCTGCAGACAAACATGTCAGAGGAGGAGTTGGTTTACCTTGCTTAATCAAATCGTTTTTGTCATTATTACTCCAACGCCTGTATGGATGTTGCTTAATAACTACTATACTGTCATATACAGAATTAATTTTGAACAAAAATAATGAAACTAATATGTATAAAAATATATTAACTAATAACTTATGAAAACTAAATAAAACGCCAAATAGGATGCCGGTATCAGAATCAAGTAAAACATATAGTGATATCAAATTAGGAATGCTGATAAATGATTTAGTGATAACGGGAAATGGCGTTTTGTTGTTGGCAGTGTCGGTGCTAAACGATTAATAAAACTATATATATTTATTTAAAAGTGACATTTATTCCGCAAACATTGCGTGACCGATTGGAAATTATTCATTTAAAAGGGTACACTGGAGTATGTTTTTTTTAATTTTATTTTTATTTAGACTAAAATTGTAATTGTCTTAATGGTCATATAACTGAGAACCAGTGGCAGACTTACGGGGAGGGGGGTATACGTGGGTTGTATCCCCCCTAGGGCCCTAACAGTACACAAAAATATAACAGTCACACCTAATGAAGTACTCAATATTCTTTCACTGTCCTCGAGAAAATTAGACTTTGTTTTGTAATTAAGAATCCAAACTTTTGTTTACATGCAACATGTATATAATTATATGAATATATGTTTATATTGAATAGGTATGGATGTTATAATCTGTATTCCCCCTCCCTAACCGTTGAAAAATTCTAGATACGCTACTGCTGAGAACATGATATTGCATGACAAATCAAGCTTAATAAAATAATGTAAATTTTATACCTAATATCATTTGGACAATACTATTAACAGTTTTTTGGAAGAGAGTATAGATTGAATATTAAACAAAATATTTAGAGAATATAGAACTTTAAGAGAGAATTCTGTGAAGTAGAAGAACATTAAAGAATATATGGTCAATATAAAAAATTGGTTATGATTTATTATTAATTTAATCTTATATATGAATTTAAGGACTTTACAGTAACACTGTTTTAGTTGTATGCTAATATAAAAATAGATACCTACACTATTAGTGTCACACGTTAAGATTGAGTTGTAAATTTTCGTTTTTTTTTAACTATCGTAATTAAGTTTTCGTAAAAAATCGTCAGATACTATTAATAAACTATGTTATATTGTTTCGTTAAAACTAATTTTATAGCTAACTTTTATTTAATTAACAATACCTTTATATACATACTGTATATTATATCGTACATGTTGCTGTATAAAATATTTACAGCATCGCATTTTGTAATACTCTAACTATTTAAAAATGTATTTTATCGAAGGAAATGAGAAAACTACATACTATTCGATTGAATGTGTTTATTAATTTGTTTTTTGTTATGAGCTCTAATATTTTGTTTACAATAAAATCCTATAATATTTGAATAAACTATGTGTTTACCGCCATACGAAGTGTGTACGGCTTATCAGTTACCGCGTTATCATTTATAACCGAGTTCGACCTAACCATGCTAGATAACAATCGCCGTCCCTATCCCAGTCGTTTATCACTATTTTCTTTCATTTCGCATTTCGGATACTTTGCTGCTCGTGCCTCGTAGTTAATAATTTTGTATAATTAAAAAACTAGGTATTACAAATTTGTACTCAATATTTTTCCTTCAATTCAATCGTACGTATCGATTGGTTGCGAGTGCAGACGCCGGCTAGTATTTCGTATTGTACGTTTTTTGAGTCCCGATAGACCGGTGACTTTGGTGTTGACACGATCCGTTTACTTAATAAATACAAAAAAACACTGGTCTTTGTCGAAAAGAAAGCTTTTATGCTATTACATCTTTTTCGTTAAACCGATGCGTTTGTGGTGTAAATACGGTATACTATTCGTACGAATATAATAAAAAGCCTTATATTATTACTTGTACATTTTTAACATACCGGACATGAAATGGTGTACTCGTATAGTCTTGTCCGTGTTAAAGGTAATAAGAAATATGACATCACCAAATGTCACGTATTATAATTTATTACAAATACGATATACGTTTTTTGGTCAAATACGATGTGTCGGTAGCCAAGATTTAAAAACTATTGTCGGCTTTGTAATTTAGTAAACCGTATATTTCACCATTCGCTGTTGTAAACGATAATTATACTGGATTACACATATTTGATTTAACTTTTCTTGTGTTAATCAGTTGTGATATGCTGAACACTTTATTGAAATTTAGTTTACCTATTGTCTTTACTACAGACTTGAAAAACAACGTATGAAATGTTACACTTTTTTCTTGATTCGTATGTACTAATGTAACCAAGACGGTTGCAATGTTAACACGCTTTGACACACTGCTTATCGTTAGCTAAATATATAGGCCTTTGGTGTCACGCTTAGGATCTTTTTGGAATAGCTTGAAGGTATGTCCAAAATTTTGGTACCCTATGACAGTTATGTTTGTCGTTAAAAAAAGTAATTGTTTTAATATAAAATATAATGGCAAACCTCTTCGACACACTGCATATTGCTAAAATATTATAATATAGGTATTGACTATTATTATACTAAAAATGTACATTTTTACTCACTGTTTGTTATTAAACAAACAAGCTTAAGTTAACACTGAACCAGGACCAATTTTATTGTAACCTATAGCATAGGGTTACAAGATTTGTGTGTTCAAGAAGATCGACTAAGTAATTGTAATTAATGGATGTAGTAACTAGCTCAGAATGATGTTAGGAGTTAACAATTGAAAAATTATTCCTTGATTAAGCAATGTCAAAGTTCAGCTTTTAGAAGTTTTTAACATTTAATTTAAAAATTGGTTCCAGACTGTTAGGACAGTATTTTTAGCCTAAACAGTATTTGGACTGCTATTCTGCAACTAATCGGTAAAATAACATTATATTTAGAATTATATTAAATTAAAATTAATTTTTAGAATGAGTTTAATTTGTGCATGAAGTCTGTAAGTGAATATAATTTCTAAAAAACTGGAAGTCATAATGTGTACACAGTCTACTCTTCATTGAGTTCACAATTTAGGGTTCCTTAATGATATATGTATACTTATATTATCGGTGTTTTAACTTGCAAAAATAGGGTTCAAGGTAACAAGTATCAATAGTAGATACAACACATTCAGTAACATTTATTATTATTCATACTTAATCACTCATTATTTTTTAAAAAATGTTGCAAGCTGCCAATATGTATGACATAAACTATGCAAGTTAATGAGTATTTTGGTTTTAACGGTTATTACAGACTATAATTATTACTGAATTCTACAAATAAACCACTTGTAATTTATTGTGGGGATGTAGGCACAACGGTGACAGGCCGGTGTCCAGTGGACAAACAGTTTTTTAATAAGTTAAATCATTGCAATTTTATATCTTAAATTTTAGCGATTATCAATTAAAGAATGCTAGAAAAGAAAACTAGTACAAGAAAAAAAAATGGTTAAAAAAATAATTTTGGTTTGACCTACTGTATTTTTTGCATTTTTTAAATAATTTGTTTAAACATTTTTTTTTTTTATTGAAAATATATACAATCTGTATTTATATATACCATAAGTAAAATTTAGGGCTAATTTATTTACATAGCTGTAAGTGATTTGTGTGACTTGAGGTACCTTCTCAAACAACTAAAGTTGGATACAATTTGAGTCCAGACATAATTAGTACTAAAATTTTTCGGCGTTCTGAAAAAAAAAAATTGTAAGTATGCCACTTCATCTTTTAACAATTTTTTTTTTTCGTTAATACTAAATTGATGTTTACAATTTGATTGTATGCAAAACATTGTATTGTACATTGATCTACTTGTAAAGCTAACCTTGATTGAGTAAATTTCAATATCGTATGTGAATATTATTTTAGAAACCGAATACCGAAAACTTTTATTTAAAACACAGAACCTGTTTGAAATATTTAATGACGATTGTTTCGAAACATGTTCTGGTTATTCTTACCTGATTAATTTAAAAACAAAAACACCTACTTAATGTTATCTATTCATTAATAAACATATAAAAGAAGTAAATATTTGGTTTATTCACCTGGATCGTCTTTACAAACAATTTGTCTCAATTGTTATAGTATCCTTGTGAATGTTGCAATCTTTAAAAATATTTAATGTGAATCTGTTTTATAATTTTCTATTTTAATTAGATTAGTTAATTAAATACAAGTATAAGACATATTATTTTTACTCAATATATATTTTTGACATAACACACCGAATGAGTATAATAACTTTATATTTATAATTCGATATAATTATAATAAAATTGATTTTTTGAATGAGTGCAAAATAGTCGTGCATATAGTTTAATAGTGAATATAATTTCTAAAAAAAATTTAGGTGATATGTGCGACTTCAGGTACCCTCTCAAACAACTAAATTTGGGTGCAATTCGAGTACAGGCATAATTAGCATTACTCAATTTTTTCGGCGTTCTGAAAAAAAAAAAAACAAAAATTGTTCAGTAAATAGTCGAAAGATGAAGTGTCATCACGAAGCTATATTATTAATCAGCTGTATAAAATAAAGGTGCATAAACGGTATTTTTAAACCCCCTTTTCTTCTTCTATTTTGATTTTAAAATGTTTACAATTTTAAATAATTACTAAAATTCGTTAATTTTTTTTTTTAATTCACAAATGATTTTGAAGTAGTTAACCGCCTGAAGAACTTAAGGATAGGGAAATAATTGTAAAACGTCAAATAAAATGGACAGTTACAGCTAAAACGAAAAGAAAACCTAAAACCTTTACTTACATCTATTATTGCTTTTTCTGTATTTATCCGCTACGGCAGACTAGTGCTCACATAAATAAACTGTTTCACGCTGAAGGTTTGAGGGTTCCGACTTGCTGTAGTCGTCCAATAAGTTTGGCTGAAAAAAGGTGATTGTAAAAAACATATGTGAGTTTATATAATTTATAGAATCTGATAGTTTTCTGATGTTTGACAGAACAAGACTCGAGCGTAAAAAAAAGTCTACCTTTTTAACGGCTTTGACGAGGAATTTGCACCTGAGGCCATTACCGGTGACTAAAGTGTTCGTCCGGTTCATTTTTGTGTAGGACCAAGCCGTGTCATTTAAAAAATGTAACTTGTTACCGCGATGTTTGTATTTTTTTCCATAATCGCTTGTTGTTGTCTCAAATGAGTTAGATTCACTTGCAGGTTCGGTGCTGTAAACCGACAATTATTTAATCAAGATTAGTGATTACCATCGGCGCACGAATATTGTAGTTGAACCTGAGCATTATATTAACAAATAGATGTTCAAGTAATAATTTCAAACAACTTGTTATTTAAATAAAAATTGCCCAGGTTCAATCCTAGGGGATTAGCTTAAATAACAGGTATGGAAATGACAATTAAAATAACAAATTGTCTAAATAAATAATCGTCAATTTTCAATATAAATTGAAATAATAAAATAGCCAGCATTGTGGAATCGAAGTCACGGATTTTTCGCAATTACCTATACGGAAAGTTAAACTTTTCTTGATCAACAAATAATTATCACCAAAACAGGAAGATATTATTTGAACTTGGTAATTATTTAATATTCCTTAAGTAACTTAATGCGTTACTATTCCACTCATTAGTTAAATACTACTAACGATATGTAAAGTTTATCTACAACATACTCACACTTCGTATGCATATCTACGAAACAGATACATCGGCGGTACAGGCCAGACGATCCAACCAAAATCACCCTGATGTACCCAACGACCATGTGACGAATTTCTGGTCGATAACCGTGGTCTGTTAAGGCACAGGAACAACTTTCCTTCCACGATATTTTCATCGATCTTCAACTTGTTGGTTAAATACATTCGTGTACCATTTGCTTGCAACTAAAATTCATTAAGGGTATTACAATTAATATTCATATATATATATATTGATAAATGATAGGGCAAAGGCAACTGACGAGATCTGAGGGCCTAATATCATATACAAATGTTATATTTTCTTTTTAACAATAAGACGTCAATTATAATGCTACATAATATAATATGAATTATAAAAAATGTTTTTGACTTTTAGCGACTTTTTAGAATTAATTTTTGATTTTTTTTTTTTAACTACATATTGAGATAACTAAATCTATCGAAATTCATATTGAAAAATAAAACGTATCGCACAAGCACAGCATTTTTACGTTTAACAGTACGACCAAGTGTTTAAAGCGTATACCAACGTATTTTATCAATACAACTGTCATCTAAACTAGACCTAACGAAACTACTGACTAAAAAATATTATGATACGTTTTTATATCTTATGAACGAACAGTATATCAGTATTAAACTAACTGTAATTGTTTTGTTCAAAGTAATGATCCACGGGTACGATGGTATTTAAAAAATGTACAAGCCGATATTATTCATATTCGAAGTATTGAAAACATAAATGTCAGACTTACTATTTCAAACGAGTTTCTCTCGGAGTCGGCATACTTATATTGTTGTTCTGTGAAGCATAATGATCCACGCCCCTTAAAAGCTGAAGTCGTACGCACCATTACATCTTTCGTGAGACCTACGCCTTCTACTAACAATGTAATTTCGACGTATTGGTTGTTATCGACGATGGTAAAGTTGACAACGTTTGCTGATAACACGGCATAAACATGGTCGTCGTGAGTATATTCGTGTTGAAGCCCAGATCCACCCGTGGCGGTACCAATGTCCAACCAAAGCGATAGCAGTGCAACCAATAAGACAATATAGATTTTGAACATGGTGACGTTGTCGAATACACACAAATGAAACAGTTTTTATGATGGGAAATTCACTAAAAATGTGCAAAAGAAATTCGCGGCCGAACGAGTAAAGCCTTCGTGATCGAATGACGATTGCCAGAGCTGGTGTGTGACACAAACCTCAGCCGACCCCTCTAGTAATAATTGTTTGGCAGGCAAAGTCGTCCCGGCAATTATTGCCGTTTATTAATCCATCCCGCGAGAAACGCTAGTATTCATCGACCCTTCAATTTATCAACGGGTTCCCTTTGTTGGTATATCCGTTTGACCTTGTTTCCAGACCGGGACAATTAATACAAATTGAGCAGTGTGCATAAGCTATAATAATCTTTATTGTGATTTCTATAGCGTCGTATTTCCCATTGTCTGAACACCGGACCCCACGTCGGTGCAGGGCAATCCGGCACAGAACGAGTCATCGCAAAACATGTACTAAATCATGGACTGCCACAATGAGTTGCCAACGGACTTGATGCCGAGCAGTTCCTGGCGAGGTGGCCATCGACCCCACACTGGTAACAGCCTAAAACATCAATCAAATTAAATGTAGAAAAGAAAATGTTTCTAATATTTATAAATGTCACTTATGTTTACTACGTGGGGTTTTCCGGATACCTCGACGGTTGCGCCGCGACAAGGACGAAGGCCTTATCACCAGCCCAGAGTACACAACCACCTGGCCGTTAAATGTGGCTCCATTAAAGGCGGCTGTGCACGGGTTAGGCCGACTGTAATGCCTACGTCCTCCAACAAGTCTAATGGCACCACCGCCGTCGCTGCCAGGGACCAGACAATCCCTACTTTCTCCCTCGTTCAATTTTTTGGGTTCCTATAATAACCAATTAGTTTATTATAAAAAATGTTTATAAATAAAATATACACCAAAGCAAAAAAAAATTAACTGATAAACTGAAACTTTATGGTCGATTATCAAATTTATTTTAATTAAAAAACGATTATAGTCGTTCCAAGTGTTTGCTTAAATATTGGGGACAGGAGATAGGGGTGGGATATATAGGTAGGGGATAGGGGTAAGATATAGGAGATAAGAGATATGATGTACGTTCAACGATCAAATTAGAACTAAATAATAAATTCAAAACAGTTTAATTCTCTATATATTAAACTATGTTAAGTTACTTTTGGCCAAATAATAAACACTTCAATTTTAGCCAGAAACATGATTTTACATAATTTTTTAATCTCCTTGGCTTATGCTGTAACTGGAAGCTCCATGTAATTTTTTTTTTTAAATTATAATTCCACAGCTAATCTATATTTATTCGGTACTTCAACGGGACATGAAAATGCTCTTTCGTGGTTGCAGACACGGCTGAAAAACTTTTTCGTTACGATCTTTTGGTAACGCTTTTTTCGGTTATGTGCCAGAGCTAAGACATGAAAATGTCAAAAATAATTGAATCTTTGGGTAGGTAATCAGCTATTTTACATCAAAACATAAATAAACAACATAAAATGTGTATGTATAAAAAATCAATGGTAACGATAACTTGAAAAAATGTATACCCTCATATCTTTATTACATCCTGTCTTTGCTACTTCTACGTATGTCACCACCTACAAGATTTGTATTTCCTAATATTATTATTGGTTTTTCACGTGTAGACTCAAATACTTATAGTTTTGTCAATGCACAAAAAAATGTGAACCTAATACATACACTCTGTCCTGCGAATTTATTTTAAGTCGACGAGCTCACATAACTTAACGGAGTAATTTCCATGATATGCTACTAAATATTTTTAATCTATTATTATGACAATTTATAATTTAATATATTCAATCTTTGGTATTAAAATTGTTTTAAAAAATTACAAAAATCGAGTGTTTTTGTCTATAAATAAATTATAATGTACGTAATCTATGGACAGGACTGGTTTTGGAAGGGATGAGGTGA
This sequence comes from Adelges cooleyi, assembly GCF_023614345.1. Lineage (NCBI taxonomy): Eukaryota > Metazoa > Arthropoda > Insecta > Hemiptera > Adelgidae > Adelges > Adelges cooleyi. The sequence goes on from NW_026096005.1 coordinate 45,855, forward strand.
TCCTACGCTTTAATCCGAACTAATATGTTAAAATTGAAATTTAAAGCGAAATTGATTGAAAAAAATTCAAGCTGAGTTTATTAAATGTATAGTTGAAAATAAAAAATATACTCCTGCAAAACTTAAATTTCGATATTATCGTGCATACTTACTTACTACGCAGATTAAATAAATATGCAGACTTATGTATTTAATTTATGCTTACTAGTGTTGCCGGTTTTTTTAGTAGGTTATTAGTAAAAATCCGTAATCAAAACTTATCAAAGGTGTAAAAAAAAATAGAGCATATTAGAATTCTAGTACTTCGTGATAATATTATGCATGGAAATTTCATACATCACATTATTGTATGAATATAATTAAATAATGTTCATAATATTATAAATGAAGTCAAAATTAAAAAATTTAAATTGCTCGCGTAAAGTTTAGCCAATAGAAACGCGCGACATTTACGCTATCTATCAAAATAATCGCTTGCGTCCAACGTATCGTTTCGCTGCGTCCATTCGTGATAAATATGGAGTTGCCAAAAATTTACACGGCGTGGCCTATCTATATGTATTTAATGTATGATTCATTTATGACTTAACCAGATGGCACGCCGCTCCTTTCGGTATCACCATGTCCGTGGCATATTGTTACCTTATATAATACGTACCGCGTCTCTTTTCTTTATTCTTTAGTGCTGTTATATGTGTAGTAGAGATGGGAGAAAGTGACAACATTTAGTAACGGTTCCAATGGTGACAGTGACCAAAATGTCACCGTTACTTTTTATGGTGACTTGTCACCACTTATTCTACTGATCGAATATTTAACATTTTTCACAAAGTCGCCATCACGTATCGGCCTAAGAACGGTCGCCGGTCAGGGGAGCACGACACGGAGCCACTCGACAAGGAGCCACTCGACAAACAGCCACCGAAAATCGACACGGAGCCACTCGACAAACAGCCACCCGAAGAGATACCAACATGTACAATATTTATGTAAAATGTACGATTATTATTTGTGTATGTTGTGCGGCCGACACCACATATTATAACGGAGTAATAGCAAAAAATGTTATTTCCAAATTGTATATCAATAAAAATAAAAACAGTAATTTTGTAGAAAATATTATATTTTTATTAAAACCCCTATTGTATAGTAGACATTGTTACTATGTTCATTGTAAACATTTCAATTTACTCAACAGGATTTATTGTTTACTCATGCTATTAGTAATAATTATTGTTTCTAAATACTTTTACTCTATTATTATAAATAATTATACATTTTTATATTATTGATACTTATTTATTAATTTAATACATAGGTAAAAAAATTATGTACATTGCAACGATATTAATTGAATAATATTTTAACTTGCTTTCATGTATTCCAATTAAATTACAAATATATTTTAAATATAAAACAAATGAAGTTATTGAACGTTGTTTAATTTGTGTGCATTTTCATGAGTATCGGAATGAACGATCCATGTATATATTATATATACAACTAAAAAGTATTTGATAAAGGTTTTTACTTTTTATTGACTTAGAACTAATTATTAAAAACTCAGAAGCAGAGGGTTAGAATTAGATAAATACCGATATAAAAATCCAAAAAAAGTACATTTTTAGCTAATTGGCAAATGAGTATATTTTCCACCCATTTGGCTTATGCTATAGGCCATCTATATAAATTGGATTTTTTTATCTGATTAATTATTTCTATTTTTATTATCTATATATATATATAAATTAATGTATGTGTGTGTGTCCCTCACAATTTTCATCAGAGTTTGTAGAAAAACAGCATTATATATTTATTTTGTGTTAATATATGTAGAATCATAAAATATAAATGAATAACTAAATTATAAAAAATGAATAACATGTATTGCTTTATAATAGCCCGTAATACTTTATAATATTAGCGGGGCGCGATAAAACATTAATATTTACTACTAAGTCATCCTCAAGTCTCAACAATGTGCATCGGGCGAGCCAAAAATTGTTCATTGTTCGCTATAGCAAAATCCCAAACAAGTCAAATATTAGCGTGATGAAATTATGATGCAAAAAAAAAAGGACCACGACGGGCGGGAGGCAGGTAGACGAGGAATCCGATGATAATTAAGCGGCGATCGACGGACGAAGTACCCAGCGGGCGCGGGTAGACGTGCAGTGCCGGGCGCGCACGTATGTCGATTTCGGCGAACTTTAAAAGTCTGTAACTTCCAAACTAAGTGCGAGCGGCGCAAATTTTTTACATATTCGTAATCAACATTAAAAGTACTGTCGATTTAAAAAAATAATCGAAAAAAAGGGTGCCCGGTAAAGTAGATTTATACCATAATTATTTGTAATGTTCTAACTATATTTTGTTATTTTTCCAACTATGTTCAAAATTTAAAAACTATAAGCCAAGTGGAAATAATTTAGTAAACATTTTTTATAAACTTGATTATATTAATCTAGTATTTTTCTTTAATAATGCACAATTGTTTCTAACTTTAATACTAAAATAACTTGTATGAAATCCGTTGTGTTCATAATATGTACACTATTAGTTTTTATTCAACAAATGATTAATATTATATGTTTATTACTGCTGATAATAACTTTTAAAAATAAACATGTACATAATCATTTTAGAAAATACATTTTTGTTAAGGCTGTTAGAATACTTAAGCCAAACAATTTTTTTTTTATTAAATCGTGGTCAATAATAAAATAAATTTTAATAATTATAACATTAAAAATAGATAAAAACAGTAAAATCATCAATTTTTTTAGTAAAAACTATTTCCTTGCAGTCTTTTGTTAAGTACCGGCCACCGCCAACGTGTTGAACCATTATATTTTTTTTTTGATAGCTCGAATCTCATAATTATTTAACATCAGTGATGGATGGCCGCAGTTGGTAACCAACCGTTAGTTTGTATAAACTTGACCATAGTAAACTTAGTAATGTTAACGTTTCGTTAATAATTTTTTAACCGTATGAGACCCACTTCACGTTAATTATAATATCACACACTAAGTATCAATCATTTTGTGAAACCCTTGTGTGCTCTATGCACATGTATAAAAACATCTAGATAATGCAATCGACAACGCCAATACACATGCCACTTAAATTTAAGTTATAGCTAACTTTTAACTTGTATATTATAATAGTGTGAAATAAGGAAATCTGTGTTTATAAATATAAATTTAATATATTTGAACTTTTTTGTTGTTTGTGCATTTATACATAATATCTTTGATTAATGATAATCAATGATAATATTATGTATATAATATTATAGCACCTGAGTTAATTTGGATTGTTTTTAAGAAGTCATGTGAATTTACTACTCATAAATTCGTTATAGTTTGACTTGGTTTATATTTATTTTAATATAGATTGTATTATAAACTATTAACTATTAACTCCAGCCTTCCCCTTGTATCTGACCTTGTTTACACATAAACTAGAGTGATCTATTTTATATATTAGCTGGACATTAGTGATAAGTCTGATGAGTGTATCATATCTAGATCCAAAAGAACCATACCGGTTATTTTAGACCCCAAAAAACTACTGCCGGCTTAATAATGTTGGAATAATAATTAATATTCTATATATCAAGTAGTATTTCACAATATATAAATATGTTGTTTATCTGTATAATAAAAATACGTTGTTGTTAACCAGGAAATGTTATAGAAAAACAAAGTTGTTTTTGTAAGCACACGTGTATGTGTAGACGCGTGCAACCTTGTGGGTTAATATAAATAGCATTTGATCTAAGGGCTCGGGGCTCAGTATTTCTATTCAGTTTATACATATTACTAGTGTATTATTGTTTCACTGTGTTGTATATATTATATGTATAATATATCTATTATTGTAATAACATTATTTGTGTTGAATACTTGATTATCATCTACTACTACTCGCACTCTGATACTATATTTATGTATAGTATTACAACAGGTTATGGGCCCAGACACTCAGACATATAGTCAAAGGCACACCGGACATCGAGAGTCAAGTATTTGAAGAACACAATTTTTTTTAAGATCACCAAGTAAGTGAATTATAGTAATTAAGCAGCACCTGACGAAGTGTATATTGGATATACATTTATCAAAGTCGTTCAAGAGTACTATACAAGTACGTCATCTATTGATATGGAAGAATCAATAAAGATTGCCAAGCTATGCAATATTGAAGGTTGGACACTTTGGAAATTTCAGATGAAGGTAATACTAACTTCATATGAGTTGGGTAGTTTAATTACAGGAGAGTATACAAAACCAGTGCTAACAAGCAAAGAAGCTGACGCCCAGAAAAGATATAAAGAGGATCTATTAAATTGGCAACGTGCTGACTCCAAATGCCAAAAACTGATAGTAACATCGGTTGACAACGGTCCAATGCAATACCTGATTAACTGTAAAACATCGTATGAAATGTGGACAAAATTACTCGCTGTCTATGAGCAGAAAAACGAGGCGAGTATACATTTAATACAACATAAATTTTTCAGTTACGTAAAGGACTCGGCTGACGATATGTCGACGCATATTACCAAATTGCAAAACCTACAGAATCAACTTAGTTTGATGGGACAACCAGTCACAGAATCTATGCTTATGACGAAAATTCTAATGACTTTGCCATCGGAGTATAAACATTTTTACAGTGCATGGGACTCAATGCAGCTAGAAAGTAAGAATTTAAATGAACTAACATCTCGGTTACTTATTGAGGAGTCGAGAATGTATCAAGGTAGTTCGGTAGTTGAATCTGTAGAAGAAAATAATGCTTTAACTGTTAGAAAGTTCCAGAAGAAATTTTCTAAAAAGACAGGCAGTGAAAAATTTGGTGAACGGAAAGTTGGGAATCCAAATGTGGGTACAAAAAAGATAGGACCCTGTTTTTATTGCAAAAAGGGCGGTCATTTCAAAAAGGACTGCAGGAAGTATAAAAAAGACCAAGACGATGCCAAGGGAAATTCGTCACAATCAAGTGAAATAGGACAAGCTTTTTACAGTGAACTGTTATTCACAGAACAAGAATCGGATAACTGGTATCTAGACTCTGGTGCTACTAATCATATGACGGGACATAAAAATTGGTATGTTCATTATAATCAATTTAAATCGCCAATTAAAGTGAAAATAGGCGATGGCACTATTTTATATGCGCAAGGTTCGGGTCAAATCAATATTATATGTTATGTTAGGAATAATCAGTATAATAATTTTATGACTAATGTTTATTATGTACCTGAACTAAAATTTAATTTATTCAGTGTTGGTTCTACGTTGGACAAGGGCATAAAAATGAAGTCAGATAATAAAAAATGTATATTTTTACTAAACAACAAGATCATTTGTGAAGCGGTACGCAAAAATGGCTTGTATAATGTTAATATTAGAATACAGAACCAGCCAATTAACAAAACGGGTTTCGTCAACGATGTGCAGCCAGTAGCAACGGCCGTAGTAGCGGGTTCATTAACACTGTGGCACGAACGTATGGCACATCAAAACATTGGTTACGTAAGAAGTTGTTTACTTAAACATAATATTAAGGTGGAGAGTGACAATAACTTCACATGCGAGGCATGTATTATGGGTAAATATAGTAGAAAATCATTTCAAAGTCGTACGGACAAATCACAAAAAGTGGGAGAATTAATATTTACTGATCTTTGTGGACCTTTCCAGACAGATTCTCTAGGCGGGTCAAAATATTATCTTGTTTTTAAAGATGATTTTTCACACTTTAGAACTGTATATTTCTTAAAACATAAAAATGAAGTTAAAGACAAACTTGAATTGTTTATTAAATGTTTTAAAAATGAGACAGGTAATAAAATAATAGCAATACGTTCGGACAACGGCGGAGAGTTTGTTAATAAACAGGTTTTAGGAATATTAAACAAGTATGGAATCCGTCATCAAAAAACAATAGCCTACACACCACAACAGAATTCTTCAGAACGCGAAAATCGTACGTTAGTGGAGGCTGGTCGATCAATTTTATATTCCAGAAATATGGATTTATCATTATGGGCAGAAAGTATATCATACGCTAATTATACTTTGAATCTCACAGGTAAAAGCTCAATTAATAATAAAAATCCATATGAGTTGTATTATAATAAATTGCCTGACATAAATCACTTAAGAGTTTTTGGAACTAAAGTGTATGTACATGTACCCAAGGAAAAACGTCAAAAGTTAGATGCCAAGTCTAGAAGCGGTATCTTCGTTGGATATTCTATTGACAAGCGCGGGTACAGGGTTTATTTTAATGATACGAAAACGGTAAATGATTGCCGGGACGTTATATTCACTAAGGAAATAATAAATACAAATGAAGTTAGCATAAGCGAAAGTGTTACACAGGTTGACGACGAGAAGGAACAAGTCGTGAATGAAAAACCAGTTCAAAACGAGGAAACGGTAACCATACCTATAGTCACGGACACTCATGGGTACAGTTTACGAGACCGCAGCCAATTACAAAAACCGGTAAGGTATCGGTGCATGCTAAGTATATCAGAACCAGTTAACTATTATGAAGCGATAAACAGTGAGTATGCAAATAAGTGGGAAGAAGCAATGAATGACGAGCTTAAGTTATTAATTGAAAATAAAACGTGGGAACTTGTCGACAGACCGATAAATAAAAGTGTTTTAAACAATATGTGGGTATTTAAAATTAAGTACAATGTAAATGGTCAAGTCGAGAGATTTAAGGCGCGTTTGGTGGTTAACGGGTCAAGACAAAAACCAGGCGTGGATTTTGGAGAAGTTTTTAGTCCAGTATGCCGATATGAAAGCATACGTACAATATTAGCAGTTTCTGCGGCTAAGAAACTTGAACTCAAGCAATTCGACGTGAAAACGTCATTTCTTCATGGAGAATTAGATGAAGAAATTTACATGGATCAACCATTGGGTTTTAATGACAACTCGGGTAGAGTATGTAGATTACGTAAGTCTTTGTGCGGATTAAAACAATCACCAAGAAATTGGAACTTTAGATTTAGACGTTTTCTAGAAAAATATAATCTTAATCCAACTGATTCAGATCCATGTGTGTATATAAATAATGATAATAATGAAATAGTTATTTTAGCTATATTCGTCGATGATGGTTTAATTGCTTCAAACAGTATTGCAAAATCACAAGAACTCATTTCAAGTTTACAACAAGAGTTTCAAATCACACAAGGAGATTTAGATAATTTCCTAGGTATGTCAATAGAGAAACAAAATGATGGCTCATTATTCATTCATCAGGCCAAGTATGCAAATAATATTATTGAAAGATTTAATATGAATAATGCTAAAGAAGTTTCTGTCCCCATATCTCGAACAGACACGTCATTCGATAACACAGATACGCAGGTATTACAGCCAGGTAATAACTTTTATAGACAAGCAGTAGGGTCACTGTTATTTCTGTCACAAGTAACAAGACCGGATTTAGCGTTTGCAGTTAATTATGCAAGTCGTTTTCTTGCAAAACCTACAAATGCACACTGGCAAATGGTCAAGCGTATAATGCGTTATGTTAAACATACATTAGATTATGGTTTGCGTTATAAATCAGATGATAATTTATTGTTGAGTGTCTACAGCGATTCGGATTATGCCGGCGACATTCAAACACGAAGATCTACTTCGGGACATTTATTTGTTGCGGGACCTTGTACAATAAGGTGGAATTCACAACGTCAAGCATCAGTTACTCTGAGTTAAACTGAAGCTGAGTTCGTCGCTAGCTGCGAATCAATAAGAAGTTTAATTTGGTTTAAAAGATTGTTAACTGAATTAACTAATGAAAAGGGATTGTATAAACCTATTTTGTATATAGATAATCAAAGTACTATTCGTTTGATTAGGAATGCAGTTTTTCACAAGAGGTCAAAACATATTGATGTTCGTTATCATTTCATTCGGGAGAAGTTTGAAGAAGGTGTATTTGAACTGCAGTACAAAGAAACAGAAAACCAACTAGCTGATATCTTCACGAAGCCATTAGCCAAGGACAGACTTGAAAAATTACGGTCAATCATAGGCGTGAAGAGGATCACAGAAGATTAATATAGTGTTAAGAAAATATTAATTAAGGGGGTGTGTTGGAATAATAATTAATATTCTATATATCAAGAAGTATTTCACAATATATAAATATGTTGTTTATCTGTATAATAAAAATACGTTGTTGTTAACCAGGAAATGTTATAGAAAAACAAAGTTGTTTTTGTAAGCACACGTGTATGTGTAGACGCGTGCAACCTTGTGGGTTAATATAAATAGCATTTGATCTAAGGGCTCGGGGCTCAGTATTTCTATTCAGTTTATACATATTACTAGTGTATTATTGTTTCACTGTGTTGTATATATTATATGTATAATATATCTATTATTGTAATAACATTATTTGTGTTGAATACTTGATTATCATCTACTACTACTCGCACTCTGATACTATATTTATGTATAGTATTACAACAGCAACAACCCGGTAGCGATGATGAAGAAATGAATGAGACGAAGTGATCGTCTACCTACTCCGTTTTCATTAACAATTTAACGAACGGAATAATACCATTTAAATAAACAATGACGTACCTTTCATAATACTAATACTTGTATTATTATTGTAATTATTTTTGGTGTTTATTACCTATCAACATGTAAAATGTCTTGTAAATATACAAATCATTAATGTTCCAAAAAATAATAATGTATTATAACCGTTCTCACTAAACAAAAATATTATTGCTATTATGTTTAATGGTTATTAATTATACGATATTGTAGTTAACCATACTCTAAGTCATTATTGTTATTTTTAGTATTAGTAGATGAAGTAGTAATAAAAAGTAAAACTAAAATAAATGTAAAGAAAACCAGTAATTTCGTTAATAATTATGTCATTATTATTATAATAAAAAAAAAAATAGTTTGCATTATTTCATTATAAAAATTGAGTTTTAATATTAACACTAACAGGAGAAAAAAAAATATATATATAAATAAAAATAAAACAAAAAACATACAAATTTTAGTATAAAATTGGGTTTTAATATGTACATAGAAAAAATTAATAGGTTAATAAAAAAAATACATACACAGGAAATCAACATAAACTAATTGACTAATTAATAAGTCTATTAAATTGGTTGAATATAATATTAGTGTGTGAGGGGACATCGTTAAAATGCTCTTCCACGGCAAAAACATCTGACTGGCTTAGCCAGAGGTGTAAGTCTAGTGCCGCGTCCCTCACACGTCTTAAATTGAGATAATCTTACTTGATTGGGTATTTCCCGGGTAGCTGAAACCACACGCACAAAGGTAGCCTCAGGATTGAGGTACGTCGATATCTCTCCGTATTACATACAAACTGAAAAACGACGCGTTACCCTCCCCGAAGGTAGATTATGCGCATGGTCGCCACCCGGTAATTATCCCATACAAAATTTGTTTGCCAACGATTGAGGAAAAACAGAATCTCCTCAACAAAAAAAAATTAGCCCGCACTAGGTCCCCCGTGTTAAACCCAACCGAACCCATTGGATCATAGAAAATGTACCTAAGCGTCCTGTAGCGCGTATTCGGCGGTAATAAAAGACGGGGTCACCGCACGCTAGTGAGCGACTTGCGTCCAATGGCCAGGTATCTGAGTAGAGTGTCCTTAGGGTTGTAAGAGCTACCCGGCCACGGAAAGTCTTCTAACGATATTTCAGACGAACGAATTCTCCTTTCCATATCTCCATCGGTAATGAGCGCTAAAAATAATAAATACAAATTATAAATTTGATTTTGTAGTTTAGTAAGAAATACAGGAAACGAGTAGCCATCAGTTTGGTGATAAAATTCGATTTTTAGGTATACGGTGTAAAATATAATTTAAATAAATACCTTCAGACTCATCGGTGTCGTACTCCTCTTCCTCGCTGGTTTCTTTGTCGGTTTCATCCTCAGCAGACTCAGTTCCATAGTCCAGGTAAGTAAACGGATCGTGCAGTATGCCGTTTGGACCAAAGCCATCGTCAGGCAAACCGAACGCTTCGACAAACTCTCCACGAGACGACAACGTTACCTCCAGATCCTCATTTTCAATCGCGGTTGAACACTTGTTAATAAATTGTTGTTTAGGTTGCATTTTACAGAAGTGAAATGTCCGGTCGATGACGTAAAAATATTACTTTAGTCGAGCAGAACATTTGCAACTGATAAATGTACGCTAATCGAACGGTATTTATGCCCAACTAAGAAACTCTAAAAAGGCTTCACCGGCCGAAAAAAGGAGGTAACGATCACGGGAAATATATTTAATGTTCGCTTATACTAATAATAATTACACACACACACACATCAGGTATAGTATAATAACATATAGTTTTATTTCATGAAGATATTTTTGGAACACATAAACGTACAAGATATGCTTTAAGTGTAAATATTTAATTCCATTTATAATATCTAAACCTTTCTAATTTTTTTTTTATATCTTTATGTATATTTTTTCTATAGAGAACAGAATCTCTTAAGGCTTACTTAAAGCGAGTTACTATTGACAAAGACAAACTTTAACAAGAAACTGCTGGGTACAAAGAAATAACAGAGTTGTTGAAATCAGTGGCGGTTCTGGCATTAAATTGTTGAGGAGGCAAAACTTTGTACCCTTATTGATAAAAAAAGCGCAAAACCCCCAGACCTAAAATTTCTTCATACTAGTTTTTTTAGCGTACTTCCTTTTTTTAACTGTAACAGAAGGCTTTTGCTTATTTTCCTAGTTATTAGTTATAATCGCATTACCCGTCATCTATTAAAATAATTATCATTAAAATGTACTAACTTAAGATAAATGTAAAGTCGTAAAAACATACGTAAATACAATTTACAAAAGATGAAATTGTAATCGTAAAAGTTTTTGGGTTTTGAAGTGACTAGTATCTTTCTAGTAAAAAATAATTCTTATTAAAGTTTAACCAAATATTAAAATATTTAAAACAAATTTAATAAAGAAATCAATTAATAATTTTAAATAAAACAAATTGTAATAATAACATTTTTTTTGGACTAGTATCTTTCTAGTACCTAACAAAAAATGAAAAGTACAAATTTTAGTAGGGTAGAAGTTAAATAATAAAATATGTTGAATTCAAATTTGGGTGTATGAACTAGTATCTTTCTTGTAACAAAAAAATAAAAGAACAAATTTAAGAAAGATAAAATTTTAAACATATATGTTAAATTATAAATGTATAAACTATGTTTTATATTTTATCTCAATATTTCTATCTTTTTTATCAGCATATATATTAATGATATCTTCATAAAATGGTTCATTTTCTTTCAGCTGTTGGATTAATAATTTTTCTATACTTATTGTAGACAGAGAACTTAAACGTTGTTGGGATGTACTATTCCTTAAATATGTTTTAATTCGTTTCAGGCAAGAGAAACTTCTTTCGACAGAAACACTAGTAGAAGGAATTGTTAATATTAGAGAAAATAGCTTATAAACTTCAGGCATAACTTCTTTTAAATAATCATTTTCAAAAATCTTAACCATGTCATAAATGTGTGATAGATTATGATATTTGACATCATTGTATAAGACTTCTAGTTCTACTTTTAAGTTGTCCATATCTTGAAAAATATTAGAATATGTTTTTTTAAGATTTTCTAAAGCACTAGTGGGAAAATTACAAGAATAATCTTTAAATTTTGTAACATCAGCTAACTGTAAATAAATTAATTTATCAGTATCATTAAATCTAATACTTAACTGCATTAAAATATTATCAATAATTTCATAAAATACAATTTTAAAACTTAATTCACTATTTGAATTAGTTCTTGAAGCTTTGGGAAGTCTAGTTAAGGCCACTGCTTTGTTATATTAACTCAAAAATTCTGTCTCGTTTCTTTTTTGTTTTATAAGATCACATGTAGAGTTTATTTTTCTCAAACAATATTCTATATCAAAATATTTATTTTGAAGAGTGTTAAATAGGTTATCTGTAATTAAAAATATGTCACTAAAAATATGTGATAAAAATGCAAATTCAAAAGTATTCAATTGTTTTAAATGACCAACTGATCCACTAATAGTTTCAGATGGTGATTTAGGATTGTTTATAATGGTTTCAAAAACTGTTTTTAAGTTGTTCCACTCTTTAAATACTAAATGTAAAATCTTTGAACGCGATGCCCATCTAGTTTGAACAAACTGGGGAATGCGTTTCCTTATAATACTGTCAACTACATTAGTGCGAGATGTTGAATTATGAAAGAATGTAGATATACTTGTCATATTAGCGAAAAATATGCGACATTTTTGGTTATTACTACATCCATGTTGTAGTACTAAATTTAATCTATGTGCTAAACAATGGGTAAATAAAGCATTAGGGGCAATTTCTTTTATCCGGGCTTGTAAGCCGTATAAATTTCCAGCCATCACACTAGCACCATCATAGCACTGACCAACCAATTTGTTTTCAATACTGAACTCTTTAAAAGGGAATTGATTAAATTAAATACTTTATCGTGTTCACTAATAACATCTACAACACTAACGGTGTTTTTTTCTAAATTTTTTAGATTTAAATAGTTATGAACATGATCTTTAGAAGCTTCGTGTCTTTGAATACTTCTTGAGATATTTTTAAAGTCACAGTAACCTGATGAGGTCCAAATAGAATTTGTTTGGCTCAATAAAATGCATGGCCAACAGAATAATTTTTGTAATTAAAAACTTCCACACAACCACGCATGTTTATTATACAAGTTTGAATTAAAAGAGCTACAAAACACTTTAGAACCTTTTTTGTCTGCAGACAAACATGTCAGAGGAGGAGTTGGTTTACCTTGCTTAATCAAATCGTTTTTGTCATTATTACTCCAACGCCTGTATGGATGTTGCTTAATAACTACTATACTGTCATATACAGATAAATTTTGAACAAAAATAATGAAACTAATATGTATAAAAATATATTAACTAATAACTTATGAAAACTAAATAAAACGCCAAATAGGATGCCGGTATCAGAATCAAGTAAAAAATATAGTGATATCAAATTAGGAATGCTGATAAATGATTTAGTGAGAATGGGAAATGGCGTTTTGTTGTTGGCAGTGTCGGTGCTGATGAACATGCTGAATATCTATGCCCCCTTTCTGCCCCAAGACAAGAACGATCATCGGTCAATTGCCCACAAAGGCAATATTTTTGTGTCGCTTCTCGCAGAGAATTGCACATGCGCTATTCGTATTATGTTATGTATGTGTGTGTGTATGTTGTGAACACAACAACATAACGTGAGATACTAGCGGCGGCGACCAGCGGCAGCCGCCTCCGCCGGCTGCCCTTATGCCACGTGTGTAAAAACAGGCAGCGGACGGCGGCGGTTGTCACCGCCGATACGGAGAGACGTTATTTCAAATTCTTAAATTTTTTTTTTCGCTTTCAAAAATTATTGTTCATATACATTTTTTCCAATATTTTCGATTGAAAATATTTATTGTAAACCAAAATATCTCATCATAATAACAATATTAGGTACATAGTTTCCTTAATTTTCAAGGGAGGCACCGCCTCCCTAGCCTCCCCGGGAAAACCGCCACTGAAAACGAGTCTTGTCTGACCGTTTCAAAAATATTTATTTTTTAAGATTATTTTTCTAATAAGAATTCTTGCCCTATTTTAATTTTTAGACCACGATAATTAGAGTTACAATATTATATTATTAGCAATTCCGTTTATTAAACATACATTTATTATTTAATTGCTAAAAATGAATTTACTGTGTTAGTTCACTATACAAACTTACAGACCTCGCCATGTAAATGGATTCAGAAGTTACTATTATATTAACTACCCTTGTGCAGACTTGGTTATTATTTTAATACTATATATTGAAATATCAATTTAAATGATAATTTCAAAAAAATCTGTGTCTAAATGAATAATAAATAGCTTATAAAAGTTGTAATAATAATTAAATTTAGAAATGTATTTAATTAAAAATTCAATAAATTTAATATTTGCCAACCTGAAAAAATATAAACTAAACCACCTAAAATATTTGAGTCTTTATTTTAGAAATGCTGAACCGGCTATTCGATTAGGTCGTCATTCAAGTAAGCGAAATGGGTAATATTATGGAAAAATGTTTTTATATAAGAGAATATAATATATTTTATTATTTTGATGCGCTGAAAAAAAAAATAATCATTTTCCACGTGGATGCCATGTTGTAACATACCTGGATATTATAGGTTTTAATTTTTTTTTTAAGTTTCTTTGGAATTTGAAATGCTAACTGGCGTGTGAAAGGGTCAAATTTCTTATAGACTAGGTATCTATACAATTGAGTACAGAGTGTTTGGTTGTACCTACCTACACACACGGTCATTGCCGTCCAACGACTACCTACCTGAATAAAATACCCTGTAGGCTATAGTTTATAGGTACCTACACCGGATAAATTTCATTATTATAGGTAATATATGAGTATGATATTTTATTATGTCTAGATGCCTACCTAATTGTTGTGAATAAAATATTCCATATGGGTCAAAACTCCAAATATGAACAAACGTTTGAACAGACCACCAGTCGATTATTTTGGTCATGGGCGTAAAAAGTATTTTGAGTTTTTGCCTTGATACTTCTTCATTATCATTATTTTATTGTATCTTCGGCCTTAAAAAAAAAAAATATATATATATATGTATATATTTATTAAAAATAAGTTTTTTATGTAAAATAATCTCAGCTTTCTAAAAAAAAAGGGAAAATTACCTAATTTTTACACATAATTATTTTAACTATTTTTAATACTGTGGTCGTTTTTATATGAATTTTGACCTCTTGTTTTTATGGAGATCCCAATTTGAAATTTACACATATTATGTAAAATTTCCTCGGCTTTCTGAAAAAAACTATTAGAAAAAATCTCAAATTTTTGGTAACATGAAAAAAACAAATTTTTACATTATAAATTCAATTTTGATGACTTTAACATAATACTTATGTATAATAATATTATGTTTTTGGTTAAAGTACAAAACCGACAAAGTTGTCTACATAATATTTTTTCCACGATTAAAAACATTCATTAAACGCTTATAAAATTGTTCAATAACACAATACAACGTTGTTATATTTTTTTTAATTTTTATTTTTGGGACCTACAAGCTACAGCTACATATTCTGTTTAACTTATTGCTGTTATTGTAATTTTAAAATTGGCAATTGACCATGTTGTTTTTTTGTCAATTTTTAATATTCTTCACGGTTTAACAGCGTTCTATTTATCCTACTCTATATAGCTGCTAAGTAAAGTTTCTTTCAATAAATCTAGAATTCAGTCAACATTACACCACTCTAAACAGAAGACTGTTGATAATTGTTTTGCTTTTATAAACAGGATTTTCATAAAAGCATAGTGCTATTCTGGACAGCCTTCTAATTTTTATCGTTTTTAAAACTGTCCAGTGTACTTACATTATTAAAATTTGCGTGTAGTTTTGTTATATTTAATGTTTTTATATTTTTTTAAATGTTATTTGTATGTTCCCAATTGATATAAAAACAAACTACTAGTTCTACACTAACTCTAGATTATTAGATTAATATAAAATGTATGTACTTGAAAGTTAGACAATCATAGTAGCTAAAATACATATTATTGCTGTGCCAATAAGAATATAAGGTTGTCGGCCTGGGAAAAATAGGATTTTTTGCTCTAGAATAATGGTTAAGACCCTCTACCCAAAAACTACTAACGTTAACATATTATTTTATTCCAACTGTTCGCTTTGTCGACAAACGGGGTCCTTCTTTCAACAAAAAAAAATAGTATGTTTGAACAGGGGTCGGACCCTCGTTCGACCCTTCTTTTCCCCAATGCATTATTACCGACCGGCTGTGAACCTTACTGGAGCACAATGATCCTTCAAAACACAAAATATACAGGGTGTGCCACAAAGATCTGACAAACGAATAATTTTTGTTCTGGTGAATATTTTTAAGATTTTTATTTCAACATTTATTTATGCACATTTGCGCTTTAAGCGCCGCGTTATTTATGGCAGTTTTGGATAATTATTTTTTAAGTTATTAAAGGTCAAAATTTAAGACGGGTAGGGTTAGTTAGCGTAGGTAACGAAAAAAATAAAAATAAAATTTATAAAAGTAAAACAGTTGAGAGAAATACGAACCGTGGTTTTTATAAGTCAAATAAATATAAATAAATTTAAAAAAATGTTTTTTAAAAAATATTTACTAGAACAAAAGTTATTTTATTTGTCAAATCTTTGTGATACAACTTGTATACATATACTGTACATACAGTGTGATAAATTCAACGTAAGACACTCATTTTCCTAGAGAATATTTGCAATTTTGAAAACATTTTTGTTTATTTTCTATTCATATTATTATAAAATTACTAAACATTTACCATTTTTAATATTTTCCACATCTCTGTCGAAACTTAAATGTTAGCATACAAATTTCATTAGGTATTTAAATTAGAAATAATTTGCTGACTGATTTGACTGATCGGTAACCGGATTTTGATGGTCACTTTTTGAGTTATTAAACATTATAATTTAAGACGGGATTAATCTACCGCTTTTCAAAACGCATGTATTCTACCGTATGGTTATCGTCCAGTCAAAAATTGTCGGCAAATTATTCATAATTGAGTAAATTAAACACCATTAAAAGGATCCGGTGCAAAAACCGGCTACATCCATATTTTGACAGACAAAAGAAAATTAATCGTCCCGTTTACCATCCTATTGGCGGGGAAAAACGCGTTTTGTACTATCTTTGTAGGTACATTTTTCCATGAATTTGATAAAAACCGTAGACAGCCGGTTCTCGCATCGGGCAGGGAGCACGACACGGAGCCACTCGACAAGGAGCCACTCGACAAACAGCCACCGAAAATCGACACGGAGCCACTCGACAAACAGCCACCCGAAGAGATACCAACATGTACAATATTTATGTAAAATGTACGATTATTATTTGTGTATGTTGTGCGGCCGACACCACATATTATAACGGAGTAATAGCAAAAAATGTAATTTCCAAATTGTATATCAATAAAAATAAAAACAGTAACTTTGTAGAAAATATTATATTTTTATTAAAACCCCTATTGTATAGTAGACATTGTTACTATGTTCATTGTAAACATTTCAATTTACTCAACAGGATTTATTGTTAACTCATGCTATTAATAATAATTATTGTTTCTAAATACTTTTACTCTATTATTATAAATAATTATACGTTTTTATATTATTGATACTTATTTATGAATATAATACATAGGTAAAAAAATTATGTATATTGCAACGATATTAATTGAATAATATTTTAACTTGCTTTCATGTATTCCAATTAAATTACAAATATATTTTAAATATAAAACAAATGAAGTTATTGAACATTGTTTAATTTGTGTGCATTTTCATGAGTATCGAATGAACGATCCATGTATATATTATATATACAACTAAAAAGTATTTGATAAAGGTTTTTACTTTTTATTGGCTTAGAACTAATTATTAAAAACTCAGAAGCAGAGGGTTAGAATTAGATAAATACCGATATAAAAATCCAAAAAAAGTACATTTTTAGCTAATTGGCAAATGTGTATATTTTCCACCCATTTGGCTTATGCTATAGGCCATCTATATAAATTTGATTTTTTTATCTGATTTATTATTTCTATTTTTATTATCTATATATATATATATATATACACTGAGTTACACGGAAAGTGGCGCACTTGAAATAAACTATTAATTTTAAACGTTATGACTTCCACTTGACATTTTTATGCTTAAAATAAATAAAATTCAATTTATGACACCGTTATTAATGTGCTAGCATATGATTTTTTCGTCTTATCACATAAATTCCTACAAGTTAAGCAAAACAAATCTGAAAAGGATATCTATGGATAATTCAATGGTTAGTTCATTTTACGTTCTCGGCCTTCGAACACTAAAAAAAACTAATTTTGATGGACAATTAACAATAAATAAACAATTTAAAGTGAAAAAAATGGTGTTAACTAGTGAACAAATTGCCCGTGCTGTGGCCTTGATCGAAGATGGGCGCAGTCAAAGGTACGCGGCCCGTATTCTGGATGTACCGGAAAGTACACTTCGTAGGTGCGTCCGAAGATACAGGGAGACTGGTCTCTTAACCCGTAGACCTGGTACAGGTCCGCAGAGGGCCACAAATAGGGTGGACGACCGTTTTATGCAGTTATACGCATTACGAAATCGTGGCTCTGTTCCTGTGCAGATAGCCCAAAGGCTTCATGCAGCCCGGGGAGTGGATGTTTCTGCCCAAACAGTACGAAGAAGGTTGGCAGAATATGGACTGCATTCCTTTAGACCAGCAAATGCACCCGCATTGACGGTAGCGCATAAGCGAGCGCGATTGTAATTCGCGCGTGAGTATAGTGCGTGGACAGAAGCAAAATGGAGTGACGTCCTGTTCACCGACGAGTCCCGCTTTGCCCTTTACGCATCAGATGGACGTCAAAACGAAATTACAGGCTGCGTAACGCTCGCCACGTCTTCTTGGGATGTTTTGATGGATGGCCGCAGTTGGTAACCAACCGTTAGTTTGTATAAACTTGACCATAGTAAACTTAGTAATATTAACGTTTCGTTAATAACTTTTTAACCATATGAGACCCACTTCACGTTAGTTATAATATCACACACTAAGTATCAATAATTTTGTGAAACCCTTGTGTACTCTATGCACATGTATAAAAACATCTAGATAATGCAATCGACAACGCCAATACACATGTCACTTAAATTTAAGTTATAGCTAACTTTTAACTTGTATATTATAATAGTGTGAAATAAGGAAATCTGTGTTTATAAATATAAATTTAATATATTTGAACTTTTTTGTTGTTTGTGCATTTATACATAATATCTTTGATTAATGATAATCAATGATAATATTATGTATATTATATTATAGCACCTGAGTTAATTTGGATTGTTTTTAAGAAGTCATGTGAATTTACCACTCATAAATTCGTTATAGTTTGACTTGGTTTATATTTATTTTAATATAGATTGTATTATAAACTATTAACTATTAACTCCAGCCTTCCCCTTGTATCTGACCTTGTTTACACATAAACTGGAGTGATCTATTTTATATATTAGCTGGACATTAGTGATAAGTCTGATGAGTGTATCATATCTAGATCCAAAAGAACCATACCGGTTATTTTAGACCCCAAAAAACTACTGCCGGCTTAATAATATATAAACATTTTATTCAGCATCGGCAAGGCGCCAGTCTACCATAGGTTGTCCCTGTTTGAATTTACTATTGTGTAGCTAAGTATAAACAAATACTAACAATTAAGCATTGGTAGTATATATGGAAAAAAAATGTCAACCACAAAATAAAAAATAGCTGTATATTTCAATAACAAATGGAACTTATCACAGATGTTATAAAAATAGCGTAGACAGTAGACACAACGCGGTCACACGGCGCGCGTAACAGTGTTTTTGTATACTATTATAATTTATAACTTATAAGGTTCTGTTCAAATAATAAGTGTCAGCTAAAATACGTTCGATGCCATTATTTTCTACCTAAATAGTTTTAGTAAATATTATTTTCGACTTAAATATTTTTCGGCTATTATATTTTCGGTTAATATATGTTTTGGTTCTAAATTTTTTCGGAATTATTATTTTCGGCATATATATATAACATGATAACTAATACACAGATATGAAAATATATAATACAAAATTAATTAATATTTAACTATAATTTATTATTGTGTTATTGCCTATTGGAAGTTGTAAAGTATTTAAGTAAATGTGTTTAATTTTATTGTCGGGTATCGAATAGTTTCGTATGAGGTATTCACGATGTATTGTTTTAAATAGATAGGTATAATACATCGGTATTAAATAATTTAAAAAAAAAGTATAATTTCATTGAAATTTGATCAATGAACATTCTGCTTTACTTATTATAAAAAGTGTAAGTATGTTTTAAAAAATATTTTTTTTTACAAACTCAAGAGACAATTTATTGTTGGTAAATTATCACTATAATATAATATTGTAAATATTGTTTCATATACTTTCAGTTTTTTTTTAATATAAATTTCAATAATAGAAACTGATTTGATTATAACTTAAATAAAAAAACTCAAAACAGGAGACAGGTCACACAGTGAATTAAAAATAGTTCAAGCCTTATTGCATTAATTATGAAATGTACAAGTTTTCCCCTTTAAATAAACAATACTAGCCGCACAACATACACGGATAATAATCGTGCATTTTTTATAAATATTGTATATGTTGGTACCCCTTCGAGTGGCTGCTTGTCGAGTGGCTCCGTGTCGATTTTCGGTGGTAGTTTGTCGAGTGGCTCTTTGAGGTGTAACCATCGGGCACTTCATTTTTCGAGTTTTTAAAGTTGGCAGAACTGTGAACGGGAAATTAAAAATTACAATACTGTCTATTATATCGTATAAATAATAACTCGAATGTCGCTAAAAACAGCAAAGCCGCAATTATTGTCATTTTTTTTTTTTTTAAAGACTATTGGTGTCTTTAATGATGTTTTAAAACGATCACCCTGTATGCGGATCATCGTTATAACACGACCCTCCTGTATGTAGCCGCTGGATTACCTACGTTGTTTTCGAAGGGGAGGCGCGGCGATCGAGGCACCCTGGTGGCATCTGCTTGGAACAGCAACGCGGTTCGGCAACGCTGCCGCAAGTCAGGTCGTCCCGGGCAGAGCCTATTCGAATCAATAACGAAGACCTCCCCACGCCGCCATGCACACTCCACACGGGCACTCTGTGATCAGGCGATCCCTCTGACGGTTATGTTCAGCTGTCGTTTCCAAGCCCAAAAGAGTCGTGCAGACCACGCGAGGCGTCCTGTTTTTGTGAGTATACATTTATCTATTTATTGTACATAAAATAACATGTAGGTATATTATAGCACACAAACGTTTGCACGTGTATATTATAAATATATGGATAGGCGGACGCATGTTTTACACTCGGGTTTATAATTTATTTGCCGCCCCAAAAAAGGGTTTGTAGTCAAGCGCGGGGTAAACGTTAACGGTTGAAATATGTAAACGAAAATATTTTTTTAAAAATTTAAACACTTATTTCGATTTCAACTGAACACTTGGGTACAGCTGTTGTTGTGTGACAAATATATTTTAATAAAACGCAAACATTGTTGGTCTAGTAAAAAAAAAAAAAAACGTTTGTGTACATATTATACCATATTTGCTTACAAATATACATTATTTTACACATTACATGTAGATTTGTATGTAAGAAACATTGTCACGAAGGTATTCATCAACTAGTTTTTAGTCTAGTTGTCTTAAGAGTAAAAACACTGATCTGATAATATTTCTGGAATGCTCATCGGCGGATATATTTAAGAATGTAGAAAAACTAGTGTATTGTTTGTGAAAACCCTTTCAGTTTTTAAAAACTGCCAACGTATTGACCTTAGAGGTATGCACTAATATGTCATTATTATATCAAAATAAATTATGTTGTACTTTATAAATTAACTTGACAAAATGCACTAGTACGCAGTGTAGGGTTGATTGAAGGGTCCATAGTAAGAACCAGGTTATCTCCTTATTTTGAAATTGTTCAGGACAGCCAAAAGAAAATCCATTGTCCCATTTACCACGATTGGCGGGAAAAAATGCGTTTTGCAATATCTTTGTAGGTAATTGTCCGATTTTATGATTTGTTTGATGCACGAAAGGGTAAATTATTTTTCCATGAACATCTTCCCATAAAAAAAACAATTTTTTATAAAAAGTGAAGATATGACCTGGTTCTTGCTCTGGCCCGTTCAATTAATATTTATTTCATTTTCAGCTTAATAACTAAGCCTTTGTGAACAATTTTCTTTTTAAGTAGTTTTACAATTATACTTGTGGATTTTTATTCATATCATTCCCGATATTACATTTCCTAGTTATTTCTAAAATGTTATGTGTAGATGATTTTAATCGGGTACTCTTTTTTTTTTTACGGTAACAATTAGTTTAGGAAATAAATAAAATATAGCATCTGAAATTGTTACTTAAGCAACACTTTACCATTTTCCCAGATAATTGTTATGTTTTTCAAGGTTTGATCACAATAAGTCTATTAGGTATTAATTATTTGTTACCTGAATTAGTCGTGTAAAGTTTATTGAATAGTTTCGTCTGGTCATTATTTATATAACAGGATTTTATCCATTTACAGACATGAAACTCGCTAGTTTAAAATAACAGAAACAACCGATTTCCCAAAACTACTTTAAACCACGGTGTAATTTTTTGTAGACAATTTACAAGGGGTTTTGAAAGTATTAAAAATAATTTAAAGAGGTCTGGATTACCTACAGTATTTTTCTTGGATAATATGGGTTGTATACTCGGTTGCATATGATGTGCATGTTGTCAGCTTTAAAACAATTGCGTCTTGTTTATACTTATATAAATAAAATAACAAATCAAATATTTTAATACAAAATAATTTGTTTTCATATCATAATGGCATATTAGCGCATTTAGATTTAAACTTTCTGAAAAATACATACAAGTATTTGTATGTAGGGTTAATATAGCAATGAGGAGTTTTTTATCAGTAAAACAATTGTTTAACAAGTTATCAGAGTAACCTAACTGAAAGGTTTTTTTTAATATTTTACAAACAAAACCCCAGTTTTTCTATATTTTTAAATAGGTCCGCCGATGTGCAGTCCAGAAATATTATCAGATCAATGTTGTTACTATTAAGACAACTAGACTAAAGAATAGTTGATGAACACCGATCTTCGTGATAATGTTTCTTACATACAAATGTGTTTGTATACGCCGTATAAAATTTAAATATTATTTTTAAAATAATTGCAACTTTTTAGCGTTTCATTTTGGAATCATTTTTATTTATGTTATAGTACAGTTTTAGACGATAATCAAATTTTTTTTTTTTTTGTATTTGGTAGAGTCTTTTCAACTTACAAAACTTAATTGGCACCGTTTTATTTAATTTGATTTTTAAATTAAGAATAATTTACTGTCAAATTTGACTGGTTCAAAACCAGTTATGAATAATTATTTTTGAAGTGGGCAAATAAAAAAATAACTCTTTAATCTCCACACTTCCTCCCGTCCTAAATTTTAAACGTTAATAACTTTAAAACTATTTATTCAATACTGATTATCGACCAGTCAACATTTTTTGCAAATTATTTTTAATACAAAAATAATAATAAAATATGCAGTAGACTGTACAATGAAAAATGGGTATATTTTGGTAAAAAAAAAATACTTTCCGATTTTTTTTTTGGCTAGTCGCATTTTCTATTTAAATAACCTACAAAATATACTGTTATATTAATTATATAAAATAATGAATATTGTCTCATTTAACAATATAGCATAAATAAAAATGTTTAAAAAATAAAAGACACTACTAAAATTAAATTATCTTAAGAGTAAACCAGTGCAGGGCGTTCAAAGAATCGCTTGGTTTATATGTTAACATTTTTTTGCATTTATTGATATATTTAAAAATCCACCGAAGACATTACGGGAAATAGTTGTAACTTATAAGCCTCCAATTCCCTATCCTGGATAGTGGATAATGGATAATATGTTACTGAAACAGTGTGAGTACAACATTGTCTGGTTTTTTCTTGGTTCGTTTTGATTTGATTTCGGATCATAATATAACATTAAAAATTATTTTAGGTATCTTAAAAGAAAAACAGACGTGTACAATAGATGACAAAAAAAACTGTTGTTTTTTTTTTTTAAATTGTTTTTTCTTAACTTTTAACAAATAAACAAATAATTGCTGTAGCGTTATCATTCAAATTTGTGCACGTGGCCTTACGGTTTACATAATCATCGTCATGCTTAGCGGGTCTTTGGTTATAGTTTTTCCTCAAGTAATATATATATTAACATAACTATGGTTAAGGTACGATAAAATAAATGTTGAAGAAGGTTTTTCTGAGAAGTCATTTAGTAATAGTAATATATTTAGTTCAGTGCTAGTGCCCAAATACAAAATTAACTGCTGGGTAGTGTAACATACACAATACAATTTATATTATACATCTACAGTTATTATGATAACATATTAATTATACACCAAAAACATTTAAACATGTGATGTATCAAATAAATAAAGCCCAACATCAATTTTTAACGTCTATTTTGACATGAAATTAGATTTATTGTGTAATTTAATTGAGCATCAAAACAAAAATCATGAAATTAAAATAAAAGGAATCAATGCATATTGCTTTGACCAAATAGTATCCCGTATTATACAAACCTAATGACCTAATGAAATGTGGTTTTTGAGGAAGCTACTAAAGCATACATCACATTGGTAGGTAATATATGATAAATACTACCAGTGTGATGTATGCTGAGTAATTTTCTCAAAACTCTCTACGTAAAATATACAAACTTCAGTGCGTGGATTAATAGGCTAATTGAACAATTCATACATTCAACAATTTGCAATAAGTGTCTTTTACTAGATAAACATTTAAAAAAAGATAATTTGTTTCTATTTATCATTCAATACTTTTTATTTGTTCTAAATGATGTACAGCTTATATTTATTTTGTATCAGTATAATTTTATCGATATAAAATGACCAACTGGTATCAAATATCACGTACACCTAATGACCTAATGAGATGTGGTTTTTGAGGAAGCTACTAAGGCATACATCACATTGGTAGGTAATATTTGATATATTTGATGTATGCTGGGTAATTTTCTCAAAACTCTCTACGTAAAATATACAAACTTCAGTACGTAGATTAATAGGCTAATTGAACACTTCATACATTTGACAATTTGCAATATTCGACAATCAGCACAAGAAAATCAGCAGACAAGCGAGAAAAAACTAACAACATTCACCTACACCTACATATGTGGAATGAATTTTTGAAGAAGCTACTGAAGCAAATTCCGCATTTGTTGGTAATATTTGATACCACCAGTGCGGAATTTGTTTAGTAATTTACTCAAAAACCATCAACGTAAAATATACAAACTTCAGTGTGTGGATTAATAAGCTAATTGAACACTTCATATATTTAACAATTTGCAATAAGTGTCTTTTACTAGATAATCATTTCAAAAAAGATAATTTTTTTCTATTTATCATTCAATACTTTTTATTTGTTCTAAATGATGTACAGCTTATATTTATTTTGTATCAGTATAATTTTAGCGATTTTTAGAATGTGTTATGCTTTATGCTTAAGCATGTTAAGTAGATTTTTTTATAATTTAAAAACTGTGCAATTAGAAAAATCTGAGTACAACTTGAATACAAATACAAATCAAAAGAAGCGCTTGGGGAACCAAACTAGATTTGTTCCTCAATATTTTCTGTTGTACTTTTTTTGTGTACTCAAAATGAATCATAATACTAATATAAAATACTACGATTTATTTATTTGATACATCATGTGTTTAAATGGTTTTGGTTTATATTTAATATGTTATCATAATAACTGTAAATGTATAATATAAATTGATTTGTGTATTGTATTTACACTACACAGTAGTTAATTTTGTATTTCTCTAGTACTGAACTAAATATATTACTATTACTAAATGACTTCTCGGTAAAACTTGATGATGATTATGTGAACCGTACGGCCACGTCAACATGTTTGAATGATAACGCTCTAGCTATTATTTTTTCTATTTGTTAAAAGTGAAGAAAAAACAATTTTTAAATAAAATACAACACAGTATTTTTTGTTATTCATTGTACACGTCTGCTCTTCCTTAAAAATACCTAAAATAGTTTTTAGTGTTATTTTAAAATCTGAAATCAAAACAAATCGAACCAAAAGATAACCAAACGTTGTTGGCAAAAATTGGTGAAGTACAAGGGTATTTTAGTGGGAATATATGAATATAAACTTTATCAATTAATAATAATTATTAAGGGTTTATAATCATTGTTTTTTACCTTTTATAGGCAAGTGACAGATTTATTGGAATAATAAAATATATCAATTAATGCCAAAAATGTTAACATATAAACCAAGCGATTCTTTTAACGCCCTACACTGGTTTACTCTTAAGATAATTTGTGTAGTGTTTTTTTTTTTAACTTTTTTGTTTATGATATATTGCTAAATTAGACAATATTAAAATTTCTATCTATCTTTTTTATGTATTTTTAGAGCTTTATCAACTTTTGAAACTTAAATGATACCCTGTATATTAGACTGGTTTAAATAAAATTGTTTTTTTCCACCTCCACAATAAAAAATGAGTACTTTGGCATTTTTCATTTCCAATTTAAGTAACCCACAAAATATACTAGTTTTTTTTTTTTAAATTAAACAATTATTCAATTTTTAAGATGTGCGGTTTTAACATACAGCGTTTTAAAGCTTATAAAAAGTTGTCTAAGATTGATTATAACTATAATTGAGTTTTGACAAGTAGCATTTAAAACCCTCGGAATATCGAAACAAAAAAACAAATTTTAATAAAAATATCGAATTAATTTTATTGTTACAGCTCTTATCTTATCTTCTTTTGTTATTTTTTCAATATTCCGAGGGTTTTATCGGCTAAACTACTTGTCAAAACTCAATTACAGTATATTAATATAATAGTATATTTTGTGGGTTATTTTAATGGAAAATTAATAGTGGCTTTCGAATAATGCCTTTGCATATATCAGTTTTGAATAAATAGTTTTAAAGTTTAAAATTTAGGACGGGAGAAAATGTGGAGATTAAAGAGTTATTTTTATATTTGCGCATTTATTAACCCCTCTTCACCTTCCATCCTAAGTTTTAAACTTAAATAACTTCAAAAATAATTATTCATAGTTTGTTATGAACCAGGCAAATTTGTCAGTAAATTCTTCTTAGTTGAAATGGCAAATTAAATATATACGTTACCATTTAAGTTTTATAAGTTGAAAGATCACTAAAAATGATAAAAATTTGAATATTGTCTAATAGTGTACTATAACATAAATAAAAATGATTCCAAAAAGTGACACTAGAAAATTGCAATTATTTTAAAAGTAACCTGTGTAGGGAGTTAAAAGAATCACCCGGTTTATAACTACATAACTTAAGTATGGATTTAAACGGGCTACATTTCACTAGCACTAATAGTACTAAAAGTAAATGATTTTAAGTACAAGTCTCACGAGCAGTACTTATTTTGAATGTACGATAAATATTTAATATTCTGTCTCATAAAACTCCATAACTTTGTTGAGGTTTAGGCACTGTGTAACATTGGCTGAAACTAAAAAACCAATACACTTTATGTTAAACGTTTTTATTTGCCGTCAATTTAATAATATAACAAAATATAATATAATAATCGGTTTTCTCTAGCACACGCCCCAAATACATATACGGGTAACTTGAGTGGAACTAGTAATGAAGTAGTTCCGGTCTTTAGTGTAATATTTGATTAAACTTATTCATGTGGTACTTATGAGCCCGTATTATACTCCGATGTAATTGAATGCTTACTGGGCGATTTGTTATTTATATTTATATTTGTTATCTGAAACCGTCATAATAAATTTCCGTTTATATTCACATTATTACCAGCACCGCAGGTGACATAAAGCGAGAAGAGGTCGCTTTCCCATAGCTTTTATAAATTTAAATTTAAGTGCTAAAAAAGGGTTACAACTTAAAAATATTTAAACAAGGTTTACTGGATACCATTTTTTTAATTCATAGAGAATCGTAAGAAATGTTTGTTTTAGGTTTTCGTTACTTGCAATAGAATAATATTAACTTAACTTCATGTTTGTTTATGTCAGAACTTTCCGTATGATTCCTAAAAACAATGTTATTAACTTGGACTATTAACTTAAAATACCGAAACGAAAATCTCTGATGATTCTTATAGGTCTTCAATACGGGCGTTTTTTCATAAAAGGAAATCACATGAACACATAGTTAATAATTAAGCATATCTATAATAATAGTAGCATAATATTCATAGTAGGTATCCAAAACTTGGTTATTAAAACCAACATTCGTGATTTCAAAAAATGACATAGATCACTGTTTTTACAAAAACTTATTAATCAAATTTGATATTTAGGTGGTATGTACCAACGCCGACGGGCCTTCTGTGACAACCGGTGTAAACGGTGAATCGACATCAGCGACTGTATCCGTCGGGCCGATAAAAAAGCAGTCGTCCAAAGAGAGAGGAAAATAAAGAAAACAAATCTTAACAAATTGAAAAGGAAAAGTAGAAGACTACGCCAAAGGTTGAGGGATTTATTTAACCTTAGGGCGGTGGCAAGAAACAATATACAAACATCCAAGTCTCGTGCTGCATGCCGTCGACCTGTGCCAAAACGACATCGACAAAAATGGGAAAAAAAACCGAAATCGGTAAAAACAAAGGGCGAAGGACTGTTGTCGCGACAGCACCCGACCAGGAGCCGAACAGGCTTTGTACGATAGAAGACTGTGAAGTAATAATCATATCGGAAAACGAAGACGACGAATACTAACAACCGACCTGTTCTACAGCAGCAGGACCAGAGATGAGCCCCGAAACGATTCCAACCTCGGCCATCATTGATTTGACTACTTCTGACGACGAGGACGCGGGCTACGTTTTAGTCGACTGTTCGCCGGTCACCGACCAGCATGGAAACGATGACGATGACGATGAACTGATGATTGAAATCGATGTAGGCCGTCCTTCGGAACACGCGGAACCTTGGTTAGTCAGTCATGCCGACGTGGAACTTCCTCTGCCGCCGGACATCGTGGAGCTCAGAGAGTTCTTTGGCATAGGCATGACGGTCAGAAGTTCGCGGCCCAGGGTGCCGTCGACTGTACAGCCGCAGGCTACACGACCACCGCGGCCAGCGCCGACCGGTGTTATCGCACAGTCGCCGAACGCGACTTCACTGGAAAGCCAAGTGGTTAAGTGAAGAATAAAATCCGGGGGACCGTGGTCGAATACGCGTACTTGTACGAACCGAACTGCATCGTAGACATGCTGGTGGCGCGATTGCGGAACGGCGATTTTGGAGAACGTGGATGACCACCGAACACTTTCTGTACGGGTGTTGCTACGTCGACCACGTGCTGTACAGCAGAGCGGCCCAATACCGATCTATGGAACGTCGGATCAAATGGAACAAGGTAATGGCGTTCAAGTGGTATTTCCGGATAGCGTCGTACCACGTCCCGTTGCCGTCACCGTCCACCGAAAATCAAGCCAGCATCCACAGGATAACATTTAGAAGCCTCACACCTCCATTGACTGAGCAGCCAGGAAAAATAAATATGGTTGACCAAGCCGTCCAAGTGAACATAGGATCTGAACCAAACCTAGCTTCTATATTAGGTAAACATTTAACTTTACGAGTATACTTAGGGGAAAGTCTTAAACGATGACCAATAGACGTAGAAAAAAACATTTTTTTTTTTTATACAAACTTAAGCTAATATAACAAAACTATTCTGTAAATAGTATTCTTTGCCTTGCTAATATTAGTTTAAATTCCAATTTCCCAACTAAGTTCGCCCAACATAGTTTATCTTTTATCTTTTAGTTTTATTAATTTTACATATTTTATAAATATTTTCGTACTTCATTCTATTTATATATTAAATAATACCTATGTCTATGTGTCTGTTTAACTCTATAAATCGCAAATTTCATCTAGTTGGTACTTTGGGGGGGTAGAAGTTGAAAAAGTTTAACTCTTCACAGACGAAAGTTGAAAAAACAAAAAAAAACCGTACGAGTTTTTAAGTTAGAACTTTTACTGGCTATAATTTCGAGAAAAATAGTCGGATCGAGTTGAAATGTATAAAAAAAATTCGGCACTACAGTTTTTTACCAAAATCATTCTCCTATCTTGTTAATTGGCCAAAATATATATAAACTTTTTTTCGGAAAAAATGGTTGTTGTAAGAAAAAAACTCTTTAAGTTTTGTAATGTTGCCAACTTTTAATTTCCATACTAAAGGAATGAAACTTAATCAAAAATTAAAATAAAGTGCCCTTAAGCAGATAATTTAATTTTTTTTCATAAAAATGTTTCCAACCCGGATAGATGTTTTAGCCTCTCCTGCTATTCTCGCTGGAACATGTCACTTTTCCCTTTCCGCCTCACAAATGCTTGTGTATTTTTTTATGTATATAAGTTATTAGACATACAGAAAGGTAGTTATAACGTAGCATGGTGTAATCAATCATTATATTTTCAGGCGTACTGTGGTCGTTGAAATTAACAATGAACAATAAAATAGACATGGAACCCAATTTGGACGATACACAAAAGTATGTTTACCGTTGTAATCAGTGGAATAAGTGCAGATAACTCAAGTTGTGAACTAATTTAATTTTTTTTTTTTTCATAGAGAGAATAAAAATTATACTGCTTGTGTCAGCGATTCAAACTTCGAAGTAGTTGAAAATGTCGAAGGAGATATTCAGCCATCTCATTTCAACGCCGACGGGCCTTCTGTGACAACCGGTGTAAACGGTGAATCGACATCAGCGACTGTATCCGTCGGGCCGATAAAAAAGCAGTCGTCCAAAGAGAGAGGAAAATAAAGAAAACAAATCTTAACAAATTGAAAAGGAAAAGTAGAAGACTACGCCAAAGGTTGAGGGATTTATTTAACCTTAGGGCGGTGGCAAGAAACAATATACAAACATCCAAGTCTCGTGCTGCATGCCGTCGACCTGTGCCAAAACGACATCGACAAAAATGGGAAAAAAAAACCGAAATCGGTAAAAACAAAGGGCGAAGGACTGTTGTCGCGACAGCACCCGGCCAGGAGCCGAACAGGCTTTGTACGATAGAAGACTGTGAAGTAATAATCATATCGGAAAACGAAGACGACGAATACCAACAGCCGACCTGTTCTACAGCAGCAGGACCAGAGATGAGCCCCGAAACGATTCCAACCTCGGCCATCATTGATTTGACTACTTCTGACGACGAGGACGCGGGCTACGTTTTAGCCGACTGTTCGCCGGTCGCCGACCAGCATGGAAACGATGACGATGACGATGAACTGATGATTGAAATCGATGTAGGCCGTCCTTCGGAACACGCGGAACCTTGGTTAGTCAGTCATGCCGACGTGGAACTTCCTCTGCCGCCGGACATCGTGGAGCTCAGAGAGTTCTTTGGCATAGGCATGACGGTCAGAAGTTCGCGGCCCAGGGTGCCGTCGACTGTACAGCCGCAGGCTACACGACCACCGCCGACCGGTGTTATCGCACAGTCGCCGAACGCGACTTCACTGGAAAGCCAAGTGGTTAAGTTGAAGAATAAAATCCGGGGGACCGTGGTCGAATACGCGTACTTGTACGAACCGAACTGCATCGTAGACATGCTGGTGGCGCGATTGCGGAACGGCGATTTTGGAGAACGTGGATGACCACCGAACACTTTCTGTACGGGTGTTGCTACGTCGACCACGTGCTGTACAGCAGAGCGGCCCAATACCCAAAAGCCGTTAAAAAGGTAGACTTTTTTTACGCTCGAGTCTCGTTCTGTCAAACATCAGAAAACTATCAGATTCTATACATTATATAAACTCATATATGTTTTTTACAATCACCTTTTTTTAGCCAAACTTATTGGACGACTACAGCAAGACGGAACCCTAAAACCTTCAGCGTGAAACAGTTTATTTATGTGAGCACTAGTCGGCCGTAGCGGATAAATACAGAAAAAGCGATAATAGATGTAAGTAAAGGTTTTAGGTTTTCTTTTCGTTTTAGCTGTAACTGTCCATTTTATTTGACGTTTTACAATTATTTCCCTAGCCTTAAGTGTTCTTCAGGCGGTTATCAACTTCAAAATCATTTGTGAATTTAAAAAAAAATTAACGAATTTTAGTAATTATTTAAAAGTGTAAACAATTTAAAAATCAAAATAGAAGAAGAAAAGGGGGTTTAAAAATACCATTTATGCTCCTTTTTTTTATACAGCTGATTAATAATATAGCTTCTTGATGACACTTCATCTTTCGACTATTCACTGAACAATTTTTAGCTTCGATGCAAAGCGAGAAGGTATTGGTTTTACTCTGATGTGTGTGTTTTTTTTTATCTGTATACACTGTAACTTCTTTAATACTGGACCAATTCTTTCGAATAGCAACTCTATAAACCGCAATTTTCATCTAGTTGGTACTTTGGGGGGGTAAAAGTTGAAAAAGTTTAATTCTTCACAGACGAAAGTTGAAAAAACAAAAAAAAAACCATACGAGTTTTTAAGTTAGAACTTTTACTGGCTATAGCTTCGAGAAAAAGAGTCGGATCGAGATGAAATGTATAAGAAATATTTATTTAGTATGCCCGCGCACGTCAGTTATATCAAATTTGAACTATACCCATTTCCCACCCCCCTAAGGGGGGTACAATTTTTTTTGTTTTTCCGGGTTTTTAGCGGTAATTTTAAAAATTTTGGGTTGAAAATTTGGCAGTAGTTGGAACTCATATGTACCCATAACATATTAAACGGGAAAAAAATTCGGCACTACAGTTTTTTTTTAATTGCCGGGAAACTGTGTTTTCGCAGACTTCGTATATTTTAACAAAAACACCTAAAATCTTTAAAAAAAATTGATCAAATCATTAAAACAATTTTATTTATATCTATGCAGAATGATACTATTAGGTTTTGTGCTCAAGTACCACTCTTGACTTAAAGTTTACACAAAGTTCATTTTTTTTTTTTTTTTTAACTAAAAACCCTGTGTACCAGATGTGAGAAACGAACAGACACTAAAAACTATCAGTTGGTAACGTCTATCCGTGTTAGATTAGGTTAGGGCCCAATATTCGGTATCATAATATTGTGTTTATTACATGATATCACAGGCGACAAAAATCGTGTAACTGATTATAGTAGCCACTTGATTTATTGGGAAAAAAACGATACGACAAAACCACCTGTCGTTATTTTATAGCCTGCGTTATAAAACCGTACCGAAGGTCAACTATGAGTATATAAGGTCCAACTACCTGCAAATTATGAAGAGGACTGTTGTTTTTTGGATTCAGATTAAGTGTTGGTTTAGTAAGGAAAACTAATGTTTTTTATATTGTTATACTGTTATTCATTTAAAGAGATTCACGCTTGATTGTTTGAATTGTCTAATATTAGATAATCTGATTCGTGCTAATTTTAATTTTTTAGTTTATCAACTTGTAGCTCTAATTTTGTATAAAATATTTCATTATTTTATTACTATGTACTATTACTATTAGGATAAATTTTAATAATAATTAAGTCATAAATGATAATATTTTATTTTATGACTAGATCTAATCTCGTGAACATCATGATACTGCTCCTATGCTATTATTAAAAAAACAAAATTTTTAAAATCTCCATAAAAGGTTATTGTTAAATAACAGGCAACAGCCGACCGCTAGTGGCTATACACGTTAGTAATATTTAACTAATAAGTAATATATGTAGGTAAAATTTATTGTTTTTCTCCATCACAGTACCAGTATACGATTTATTTAAATTTAAATGTAAGAAAATCGATTTTTCTTTAGAAAATAACAAGAAATTAATATACAGGATGAGGCAGTAAAACGGCGACTTTCTAATGTATTTAAATGGTAAAACCCGTTTCACTATCCCACCCTTTACATTTTAAGGATCTATGAAAAGGTTTTTTTAGTTGCATTTTATTTTGTACATTGTCAATCTAGTAAAATAGAAGAATAATATAGCTTTGAAATAATATAATCTATGAAGTATAAATAGTTTGTGTGAGATTGCTTTAATGGAATTATATAATACATAAATATTAATTTTATTGAGAATAAGCGATTATAATTTAAACTATGGAGTACAAACGATTGGAACATGAATCGTCGACCATTCCAACAAAATATAACAAGACATTGTATATGTGTTATTTGGTCCACTAAGTTTTTGCAAAAAAAAAAAACCAGTACAGTGGGGTCGGGGCACAGTGGGGACGGAGCATAGTTGGGTCGGGGCATAGTGGTGACGGGGAGGTCACAGGTTTACAGGAATTTTTAAATCTGAAAGTGATAAAATCACTTTCGAAAAAACGCTTCGATGCAAATCGGTAGTTAGTATTTTTAAGCCAGTACAGTCCAAACCAAGCACAGTAGAAACCAGCAAAGTTAGAAAGTTTTAAATGAAGATTCTGTATTTACAAATGAGCATCAAAGCGTTAATTTGAAAGTGATTTTATCCGAGAGGACTAGTACAGTAGAGTATTGGCATAATGTAATCAAAGCAATGAGGAAACGGAGAGGTCACAGGTCTACAAGAATTATTATAAATAAAAGTGATAAAATTGAATAAAATCGCTTTCAAATTAACGATTTGATGCTCATTTGTAAATACAGAATCTTCATTTAAAACTTTCTAACTTTGCTGGTTTATACTGTGCTGGGTTTGGACTGTACTGGCTTGAAAATACTAAATACCGATTTGCATCGAAGCGTTTTTTCGAAAGTGATTTTATCACTTTCAGATTTAAAAATTCCTGTAAACCTGTGACCTCCCCGTCACCACTATGCCCCGACTCAACTATGCTCCGTCCCCACTATGCACCATCCCCACTGTACTGGTTTTTTTTTTTTTCAAAACGCCGAAAATTTTTAATAATGCTAATCATGCCTGTACTCGAATTGCATCCAAATTTAGTTGTTTGAGAGGGTACCCTCAAGACACACATATCACATACAGTTTTTTAGAAATTATATTCACTATTAGACTACATGCACAAGTATTCTACTCATTCTAAAAATCAATTGTGTTTATTATATTTATCAACGGAACCCGTTGATAAATTGGAGGGTCGATGAATACTAGCGTTTCTCGCAGGATGGATTAATAAACGGCAATAAGTGTCAGGACGACTTTACCTGCCAAACAGTTATTACTAGAGGGGTCGGCTGAGGTTTGTGTCACACACCAGCTCTGGCAATCGTCATTCGATCACAAAGACTTTACTCGTTCGGTCGCGAATTTCTTTTGCCCATTTTTAGCGAATTTCCTACCAAAAAAACAATTCATCATGTTCAAAATCTATATTGTCATATCGGTTGCAGTGCTATCGCTTTGGTTGGACATTGGTACCGCCACGGGTGGATCTCGGCTGCAACACGAATATACTCACGACGACTATGTTTATGCCGTGCTATCAGCAAACGTTGTCAACTTTACCATCGTCGATAAAAACCAATACGTCGAAATTACATTGTTAGTAGAAGGCGTAGGTCTCACGAAAGATGTAATGGTGCGTACGACTTCAGCTTTTAAGGGGCGTGGATCATTATGCTTCACAGATCAACAATATAAGTATGCCGACTCCGAGAGAAACTCGTTTGAAATAGTAAGTCCGACATTTATGTTTTTAATACTTCGAATATGAATAATATCGGCTTGTACATTTTTTAAATACCATCGTACCCGTGGAGCATTACTTTTAACAAAACAATTGCAGTTAGTTTAATACTGATATATTCTGTTCGTTCATATAGTATAAGATATAAAAATGTGTCAAAATTGTTTTTAGTCAGTAGTTTCGTTAGGTCTAGTTTAGATGACAATTGTATTGATAAAATACGTTGGTATAAGCTTTAAACACTTGGTCGTACTGTTAAACGTAAAAATGCTATGCTTGTGCGTTACGTTTTTTTTATTATTTTGAAAAAAAAAAATCAAAAATTAATTCTAAAAAGTCGCTAAAGGTTAAAAACATTTTTTATAATTCACATTCTATTGAATATGAATCATTATAGTTGACGTCTAATTGTAATAAAAGAAAATATAACATTTGTATAAGATATTAGGCCCTCATATCTCGTCAGTTGCCTTCGCCCTATCCTTTATAAATAAATAAATCCTTTATAAATAAATAAATATATATATATGAATATTAATTGTAATACCCTTAATGATTTTTAGTTGCAAGCAAATGGTACACGAATGTATTTAACCAACAAGTTGAAGATCGATGAAAATGTCGTGGAAGGAAAGTTGTTCCTGTGCCTTAACAGACCACGGTTATCGACCAGAAATTCGTCACATGGTCGTTGGGTACATCAGGGTGATTTTGGTTGGATCGTCTGGCCTGTACCACCGATGTATCTGTTTCGTAGATATGCATACGAAGTGTGAGTATGTTATAGATAAACTTTACATATCGTTAGTAGTATTTCACTAATGAGTGAAATAGTAACGCATTAAGTTACTTAAGGAATATTAAATAATTACCAATAATATCTTCCTGTTTTGGTGATAATTATTTGTTGATCAAGAAAAATATAACTTCCCGTAAAGATAATTGCGCAAAATCCGTGACTTCGATTCTACAATGCTGGCTATTTTATTATTTCAATTTATATTGAAAATAGACGATTATTATTTAAGACAATTTTTTATTTTAATTTTCATTTCCATACCTGTTATTCAGCCTAATCCCCTAGGACTGAACCTGGGCAATTTTTATTTAAATAACAAGTTGTTTGAAATTATTACTTGAACATTGTATTTGTTAATATAATGCTCAGGTTCGATTGCAATATTCGTGCACCGATGGTAATCATTAATCTTGATTAAATAATTGTCGGTTTACAGCACCGAACCTGCAAGTGAATCTAACTCATTTGAGACAACAACAAGCGACTATGGAAAAAAATACAAACATCGCGGTAACAAGTTACATTTTTTAAATGACACGGCTTGGTCCTATACAAAAACGAACCGGACGAACACTTTAGTCACCGGTAATGTCCTCAGGTGCAAATTCCTCGTCAAAGCCGTTAAAAAGGTAGACTTTTTTTACGCTCGAGTCTCGTTCTGTCAAACATCAGAAAACTATCAGATTCTATACATTATATAAACTCATATATGTTTTTTACAATCACCTTTTTTCAGCCAAACTTATTGGACGACTACAGCGAGACGGAACCCTCAAACCTTCAGCGTGAAACAGTTTGTTTATGTGAGCACTAGTCGGCCGTAGCGGATAAATACAGAAAAAGCGATAATAGATGTAAGTAAAGGTTTAAGGTTTTCTTTTCGTTTTAGCTGTAACTGTCCATTTTATTTGACGTTTTACAATTATTTCCCTTTCCTTAAGTGTTCTTCAGGCGGTTAACTACTTCAAAATCATTTGTGAATAAAAAAAAAAAATTAACGAATTTTAGTCATTATTTAAAATTGTAAACATTTTAAAAATAAAAATAGAAGAAGAAAAGGGGGTTTAAAAATACCGTTTATGCACCTTTATTTTATACAGGTGATTAATAATATAGCTTCGTGATGACACTTCATCTTTCAAATATTCACTGAACAATTTTTGTTTTTTTTTTCAGAACGCCGAAAAAATTGAGTAATGCAAATTATGCCTGTACTCGAATTGCACCCAAATTTAGTTGTTTGAGAGGGTACCTGAAGTCGCACATATCACCTAAATTTTTTTTAGAAAGTATATTCACTATTAAACTATATGCACGACTATTTTGCACTCATTCTAAAAATCGATTTTATTTTAATTTTATCGAATTATAAATATAAAGTTATTTTACTCATTCGGTGTGTTATGTCAAAAATATATATTGAGTAAAAATAATATGTCTTATACTTGTATTTAATTAACTAATCTAATTAAAATAGAAAATTATAAAACAGATTCACATTAAATATTTTTAAAGATTGCAAAATTCACAAGGATACTATAACAATTGAGACAAATTGTTTGTAAAGACGATCCAGGTGATTAAACCAAATATTTACTTCTTTTACATGTTTATTAAAGAATAGATAACATTAAGTAGGTGTTATTGTTTTTTAAATTAATCAAGTAAGGATAACCAGAACATGTTTCGAAACAATCGTCATTAAATATTTCAAACAGGTTCTGTATTTTAAATAAAAGTATTTGGTATTCGGTTTCTAAAATAATATTCACAAACGATATTGAAATTTACTCAATCAATGTTAGCTTTACAAGTATATCAATGTACAATAAAATGTTTTACATACAATCAAATTGTAAACATCAATTTAGTATTTACGAAAAAAAAAAATTGTTAAAAGATGAAGTGGCATACTTACAATTTTTTTTTTCAGAACGCCGAAAAATTTGAGTAATACTAATTATGTCTGGACTCAAATTGCATCCAACTTTAGTTGTTTGAGAAGGTACCTCATGTCATACATATCACTTACAGCTTTGTAAATAAATTAGCCCTAAATTTTACTTATGGTATATATAAATACAGATTGTAAATATTTAAAAAAAAAAAATGTATAAACAAATTATTTAAAAAATGCAAAAAATACAATAGGTCAAACCAAAATTATTTTTTTAACCATTTTTTTTAAAAATTACTTTTTTGATTTTTTTTCTTGTACTAGTTTTCTAGCATTCTTTAATTGATAATAGCTAAAATTAAAGATATAAAATTGCAATGAT
The DNA here is from genome assembly GCF_023614345.1 of Adelges cooleyi. Lineage (NCBI taxonomy): Eukaryota > Metazoa > Arthropoda > Insecta > Hemiptera > Adelgidae > Adelges > Adelges cooleyi. The sequence goes on from NW_026096005.1 coordinate 84,473, forward strand.
TTAACTTATTAAAAAACTGTTTGTCCACTGGACACCGGCCTGTCACCGTTGTGCCTACATCCCCACAATAAATTTCAAGTGGTTTATTTGTAGAATTCAGTAATAATTATAGTCTGTAATAACCGTTAAAACTAAAATACTCATTAACTGGAACCTTGCATAGTTTATGTCATACATATTGGCAGCTTGCAACAGTTTTTAAAAAATAATGAGTAATTAAGTATGAATAATAATAAATGTTACTGAATGAGTTGTATCTACAATTGATACTAGTTACCTTGAACCCAACTTTTGCAAGTTAAAACACCGATAATATAAGTATACATATATCATTAAGGAACCCTAAATTGTGAACTCAATGAAGAGTAGAGACTGTGTACACATTATGACTTCCAGTTTTTTAGAAATTATATTCACTTACAGACTTCATGCACAAATTAAACTCATTCTAAAAATCAATTGTGTTATAATTTTATATAATTCTAAATATAATGTTATTTTACCGATTAGTTGCAGAATAGCAGTCCAAATACTGTTTAGGCTAAAAATACTGTCCTAACAGTCTGGAACCAATTTTTAAATTAAATGTTAAAAACTTCTAAAAGCTGAACTTTGACATTGCTTAATCAAGGAATAATTTTTTAATTGTTAACTCCTAACATCATTCTGAGCTAGTTACTCCATCCATTAATTACAATTACTTAGTCGATCTTCTTGAACACACAAATCTTGTAACCCTATGCTATAGGTAACAATAAAATTGGTCCTGGTTCATTGTTAACTTAAGCTTGTTTGTTTAATAACAAACAGTGAGTAAAAATGTACATTTTTAGTATAATAATAGTCAATACCTATATTATAATATTTTAGCAATATGCAGTGTGTCGAAGAGGTTTGCCATTATATTTTATATTAAAGCAATTACTTTTTTTAACGACAAACATAACTGTCATAGGGTACCAAAATTTTGGACATACCTTCAAGCTATTCTAAAAAGATCCTAAGCGTGACACCAAAGGCATATATATTTAGCTAACGATTAGCAGTGTGTCAAAGCGTGTTAACATCGCAACCGTCTTAGTTGCATTAGTACATACAAATCAAGAAAAAAGTGTAACATTTCATACGTTGTTTATTCAAGTCTGTAGTAAAGACAATGGGTAAACTAAATTTCAATTAACTGTTCAGCATATCACAACTTATTAACACAAGAAAAGTTAAATCAAATATGTGTAATCCAGTATAATTATCGTTTACAACAGCGAATGGTAAAATATACGGTTTACAATTTACAAAGCCCACAATAGTTTTTAAATCTTGGCTTCCGACAACTTTTATGAATGCTCGTTTTTTTACAATTAAGGTTTATTATACACATCGTATTTGACCAAAAAACGTATATCGTATTTGTTATACATTATAAAACGTGACATTTGGTGATGTCATATTTCTTATTACCTTTAACACGGACAAGACTATACGAGTACACCATTTCATGTTCGGTATGTTAAAAATGTACAAGTCATAATATAAGGTTTTTTATTATATTTGTACGAATAGTATACTGTATTTACATCACAAACGCATCGGTTTAACGAAAAAGATGTAATAGCATGAAAGCTTTCTTTTCGACAAAGACCAGTGTTTTTTTGTTTTTATTAAGTAAACGAATCGTGTCAACAACAAAGTCACCGGTCTATCGGGACTCAAAAAACGTACAATACGAAATACTAGCCGGCGTCTGCACTCGCAACCAATCGATACGTACAATTGAATTAAAGGAAAAATATTGAGTACAAATTTGTAATACCTAGTTTTTTAATCATACAAAATTATTAACTACGAGGCACGAGCAGCAAAGTATCCGAAATGCGAAATGAAAGAAAATAGTGATAAACGACTGGGATAGGGACGCCGATTGTTATCTAGCATGGTTAGGTCGAACTCGGTTATAAATGATAACGCGGTAACTGATAAGCCGTACACACTTCGTATGGCGGTAAACACATAGTTTATTCAAATATTATAGGATTTTCTTGTGATCAAAATATTAGAGCTCATTACAAAAAACAAATTAATAAACACATTCAATAGAATAGTATGTAGTTTACTCATTTCCTTCGATAAAATACATTTTTAAATAGTTAGAGTATTACAAAATGCGATGCTGTAAATATTTTATACAGCAATTAAATAAAAGTTAGCTATAAAATTACTTTTAACGAAACAATATAACATAGTTTATTAATAGTATCTGACGATTTTTTACGAAAACTTAACTACGATAGTTAAAAAAAAACGAAAATTCACAACTCAATCTTAACGTGTGACACTAATAGTGTAGGTATCTATTTTTATATTAGCATACAACTAAAACAGTGTTACTGTAAAGTCCTTAAATTCATATATAAGATTTAATTAATAATAAATCATAACCAATTTTTTATTTTGACCATATATTCTTTAATGTTCTTCTACTTCACAGAATTCTCTCTTAAAGTTCTATATTCTCTAAATATTTTGTTTAATATTCAATCTATACTCTCTTCCAAAAAACTGTTAATAGTATTGTCGAAATTATATTAGGTATCAAATTTACATTATTTTATTAAGCTTGATTTGTCATGCAATATCATGTTCTCAGCAGTAGCGTATCTAGAATTTTACAACGGTTAGGGAGGGGGAATACAGATTATAACATCCATACCTATTCAATATAAACATATATTCATATAATTATATACATGTTGCATGTAAACAAAAGTTTGGATTCTTAATTACAAAATAAAGTCTAATTTTCTCGAGGACAGTGAAAGAATATTAAATACATCATTAGGTGTGACTGTTATATTTTTGTGTACTGTTAGGGCCCTAGGGGGGATACAACCCACGTATACCCCCCTCCCCGTAAGTCTGCCACTGGTTCTCAGTTATATGACCATTAAGACAATTACAATTTTAGTCTAAATAAAAATCAAATTATAAAAAACATACTCCAGTGTACCCTTTTAAATGAATAATTTCCAATCGGTCACGCAATGTTTGCGGAATAAATGTCACTTTTAAATAAATATATATAGTTTTATTAATCGTTTGATGTCCAGTCTTCTTATAAAATATTTACTGTTGATTATTTTTAAAAATAGTCTACACTTTATTCTACCTAAGTAAAACAACTATACTGTCTCTCTAAACTAATAATAATCAATTAATTTTTCTTACAGCGATAGTGTAATATTCTTTGTTTCAAATTGCACATGCCATAATTGGTAACCCTGCAGAATCTCTATAAAATTGTATTTATTTAAATTACTAATATACAAAACCAATAATTAATTAAAATACTTATACATTTTTCTTGTTTTTGTCAAGTCAAGTGTCTCATCAATAAATTTTCCCCTTGGAAATTCAAATTAAAACTTCATGTGATTTCTGTACCGTTTCAGATGGGCACGCATTAAGGTCAGTACCGCTAGGCCGGAAACCCGGGAAGAGCGGGAACGGCGGCCAAATGGAAGAAGCCCTTGGGCTTATTCAGGGTCCCCAAGGTCTACCAAGAGGTGACTATGGCCTGTATCGGTATGGTCGTATGTCAGGACCAAACGGACATTCCGGATATAGACGCTATCCGGGAGCTGGAGGAGTTACCGGGACCAGAGTGGCCGGTGGACTGGGAAGCGGTACATGCCTCACGCCACCAGATGCGGAACGTCCAGCGAATGGTATAAATCACCACCCGATGGGCTGACCGACCGTCATTTCCGCAACATGTGTCATAGTGTTCTATGTTCTATACTGTCTCATTGAAAACAGCCGTTAATGACTTCAAGAGTTGTGTTTATCTTTATTTAATTTAAGAAGTTCCTCCGCTCGGTCGAGCACTGTATCAGCCTTTTTAAAATGGAGATAATTCAATAATTTTATATACAATACATTTGTATAATTAGTTATCCGGAATTAAATAGCATGCAGTTAGACAAGACCGACAGCGAGATGGACAAAGACCGCTCTTGCCCGCTAAAAAGACAGCGACCGAATTACGACTCTGAGGATGACGAAGCCGAAAACGCAGCGACAAAGAAACTTAAGTAATTTAACCCTACAATGCGTGGTGATGCTTCCCGGCAACAACCGATAAAAACGGTTATAATCAGATATTTATCTCTGTTAGGTTAGTGTATATCAGCTGTTAGTGTGTATAGATATTCTATTGCGTGATTTACTTTCAAACCGATAGATGGCAGTACATGATAGAAAAAATTAAACTATTTATCGATGGACCGGTACATATGAATGTGAAATTATTCTGGGTTTCCTTTCAGTCATTTTTTTAATCGTAAAATATATCTATGGATAACATTAAAAATATAGCCGTGTTGATAAATATCTAAACTTTAGATAATTTCCAAGTTTATACAGATAAGTCAAATATTTTATTTGTAAATCAATAATGGCTGGTTGTTGCTCATACGCAACAGTATGCATTTAACGATTAAATATGGTGTAATACATTGTTGTGTATAGTTTTTACAACCAGTACCAAATAGACTTGAGGTTTTTTTTAGTTAAAAGTGATCATATATGTAAATCAGAATCATGTAATATAATTTTAAATAATATTAAATTTAAGGGTTTTTTGTTTAACTTACTAATAATTAAGCAGTTGTAATTTTATTGAACTTATATAAATTGTCTATATTTACTTATGTTTGATATGGAAGTTTACTTTAAAACAAACTTATTTATGGTGCAAATTGGATTTTTTTATTTTATTTTTAAATTATAGAAGAGAAGAATTATATTTCAACTAATGTTGAAATATAATGTTGAATGTTATATTTCAACTATTAGGTAATTGTTACATAACTTTGTACACATTTCTAAGAATAAGTGTATCTATGGGTTATTAAATTGATGATCATTGTTAGGCTTAATGCGTTATTAATTTACAATTTTTATAATCAGTCTTTAGTATGAAATTATAAATTTATATGAATAAATTTCATTGGAGAGGTATAAGAGGAAGAGAGACCCATACCAAATGTACCTATAAATTTTACTTTTTGCAATTATTGCCCTATCCTTAAGTGTTCTTCAGGCGGATAACTACTTCAAAAATATGAGTGTATTAAAAAAAAAAATTAACGAATTTTAGTAAATATTAAATAAGTAGTGAATACATTTATAAATAAAAATAGAAGAAGAAATGGGATTTAAAATAACTGTTAATGGACCTTTATTTTATACAGCCAACTAAATAATATACCTCCATGATTTATGTAAACTGTTTGTCCACTGGACACCGGCCGGGCACAGTTTTGCCTGTATCCCCACAATAAATTACAAGTCGTTTATTTGTAGAATAGAGTAATACTTATAGACTGTAAAAACCGTTAAAACCAAAATACACATTAACTGAGCCTCGCATTGTTTGTCATACATATTAGCAACTTGCAACAGTTTTTAAAAAATAATGAGTAATTAAGTTTGCATAATAATAAATGTTACTGAATGTGTTGTATCTACTACTTGTTGTAATACTATACATATATATAGTATCAGAGTGCGAGTAGTAGTAGTAGTAGTAGATGATAATCAAGTATTCAACACAAATAAAGTTATTACAATAATAGATATATTATACATAGAATATATACAACACAGTGAAACAATAATACACTAGTAATATGTATAAACTGAATAGAAATACTGAGCCCCGAGCCCTTAGATCAAATGCTATTTATATTAACCCACAAGGTTGCACGCGTCTACACATACACGTGTGCTTACAAAAACAACTTTGTTTTTCTATAACATTTCCTGGTTAACAACTACGTATTTTTATTATACAGATAAACAACATATTTATATATTGTGAAATACTTCTTGATATATAGAATATTAATTATTATTCCAACACACCCCCTTAATTAATATTTTCTTAACACTATATTAATCTTCTGTGATCCTCTTCATGCCTATGATTGACCGTAACTTTTCAAGTCTGTCCTTGGCTAATGGCTTCGTGAAGATGTCAGCTAGTTGGTTTTCTGTTTCTTTGTACTGCAATTCAAATACACCTTCTTCAAACTTCTCCCGAATGAAATGATAACGAACATCAATATGTTTTGACCTCTTGTGAAAAACTGCATTCCTAATCAAACGAATAGTACTTTGATTATCTATATACAAAATAGGTTAATACAATCCCTTTTCATTAGTTAATTCAGTTAACAATCTTTTAAACCAAATTAAACTTCTTATCGATTCGCAGCTAGCGACGAACTCAGATTCAGTTGAACTCAGAGTAACTGATGCTTGACGTTGTGAATTCCACCCTATTGTACAAGGTCCCGCAACAAATAAATGTCCCGAAGTAGATCTTCGTGTTTGAATGTCGCCGGCATAATCCGAATCGCTGTAGACACTCAAAAATAAATTATCATCTGATTTATAACACAACCCATAATCTAACGTAACGCATTATACGCTTGACCATTTGCCAGTGTGCATTTGTAGGTTTTGCAAGAAAACGACATGCATAATTAACTGCAAACGCTAAATCCGGTCTTGTTACTTGTGACAGAAATAACAGTGACCCTACTGCTTGTCTATAAAAGTTATTACCTGGCTGTAATACCTGCGTATCTGTGTTATCGAATGACGTGTCTGTTCGAGATATGGGGACAGAAACTTAAATTCGTGTGTTATCTCTCGTATGGGAAATTTTCTTAGCTTTTCAAATAGTTAAGTTTAATTAGCGGACGCGGCCCGGAAAATATACCCGAGCCCAAAAACGACAGCCGGGTCGCAGTACGGTTACGCCTCGTGCCGCGAACTTGACGCGTTCAATAAATTATTAAAAATATATTCCTACTAGGTGGTCACACTGCGAGTACATATGTATTTAGTAGATTTTAAATATACTAACAACTCTACCGCCTACTGCATATTAACTACATTTCGCACAAGTCAGAACACGCTGTTTCCTTTCTTTGCATAAAGACGTATTAACAGGTAACGCATATTTTGTGAGTTGTAACTGAAGTTGACGCTGCAACTTTTGTTGTTTATGTAAGTACTTTTAATTTTTATTTAAGCAACATGATAAACGTTTTTATTTAGTAGAATTATTATTTTGACTGGTTTATATGGAATTTATTTCTTGAGTACTCGTGAAAAAAGAGTTATGTCAACATTTTGGACAAAATGAATACCGGTAATAAATTGAGAAAAAAAATCGTTTGTGCCTTATAGTTTAATAATAATAATAATAAACTATTGTGTGTTGGTTAAGTCAGTATTTTACCATCATACCGATTCAGCGCGATAATGAGTGTCTTTATTTATTTTTTCACAATTGATGCAAAGATCTTTGTTCTTCATTTTTCCTATATCATTCATATATATACTTTCCTTTTTTCCAAAAAATCTTTTTTTATCAAGGTACCTGAGGTCAATTGATCTTCTGATATCCAATAAAAATGTTTTTTTTAATTGCACAGCCCAACAACTAACCATCTTTGTATTTGTATAATAATGCATGTCATATGTGACTAGGTTTAAACTTAAGGGGCCTGCACGTTGCTATTTATTAAGGGGCAAAATAAAGGCAATTTCTAAGCTTGTCGTCGCCGCCGTAGATTTTTTGTGTGTTAGTATTGTGTGTAAATGGTTGTTAGTGTGAGTGCGGTATGATCTGTGTACCACTACCTTCCGCTCCCTCGTAGCAGGTAATACCGTCTCATTGCGGCATTGTTATCATACTATTATTTATGGGTTTATTTTACTATACGTATTACTACTGTTATTACTGAATTACCTGCAGTATGAAATTATTTTTGACTATATTTTTCAATATTGTGAAAACTCTTTTAAAATTTTTAAAAAATGGTCCAAACCAAAAAAAAACTGTGTCAGTCTATAGAAAGCGTAAAGGTAGAAAAGAGGCTAAGTAAGTTCTAAAGTATTTAAAAAAAGTACATTTGTGTAATGTGTTCATAGTCAATATAATTTCTTTGAATATCAATTAGGAAGCGTTCAATAATACCGCCTAGTGTTGCTTCTGCTACTCCTAACGAGTGCATTCCAAATGGAGAAGGATCAAAGTAAGTATTATTGTTAGATGTTCCTAAAAATACACAAATGCATAGATTTAAATATGTGAACTATTATATATTTTACAAATGATGTAAATTATTGTAATAGATTTACTATACATGGCCGTCGCGTTATTGATGTCAGCTATGTGTTTGGGCGAATTTAATTTTCTGGCGTGTACTCCTGATGGGTTAATAGGATAAGAGGACTTGGTAGAAATAAAGTGTCCCCACAGCGCTAAGGACATGACATGCCACGAAATGTGTTGACCAAAAAAAAATAAAATGTATGGTGTACAATATCATTGGCGAGTTGCAGCTAAAAAGAACGGATATTTATTATTACCAGGTTCAGCGTCAACTGCACGTGGCAGATAAACAAAATTGTTATTTTGTAGTGTGGACACCCAAAGGTTCAGCATGTGAATATTATTCCATAGTCACACCTAATCGTAAATTAAAACTTTTCGAGGATGGTAAATAAATCGGGATTTGCACACATTATGAAATAAGGATTAAAAAACGAATTCTAATGTATTTACAATAATAGTCGAATAACGATTGGGTGTGAACATGTGTAGTCGTGTAACTACACGTCACTCTAACATAAAATTAAAAATTGTATTTTTGTTTTAGATATTTTTGTAGAAAAAATTTAACGCGATGACGACTTTTGGAACGCTAAAATGGAAAGCAACTTAATACATTTCTACAAAAATCATTTGTTGGATGAAATAGTACAGCCCAAAATTATATGCTAGGAATTTTTTTTATACGTTAATACTTTTATTATTTATACTAGGACTTGTATTTATTTATACAACATATATAACACGAATTATTTGACTTGTGATAACATATTTACTAAATTAAATATACTACATTGTATTTGCATAAATGCGTGGAGCGATCTAATACGAATAACGAAAAATGGGGAGACCTGGGTAAGTTGACGAACTGGGTAAGATGACGAATTGATAATAACTGATCGTAGATTATACCATCAATTGATATTTTACAAGAAATGTAAAGAATGATGTTAGGAACAACTAGTTTACCGATAAGAAATAATCCTGATAAAGCCAATATGTTTTTATTTGCGATTTTCTGTTATCACCATACACACTATTATTTTCCGTGTTTTGAAATAACGTTTTTTCGAAATAAGGTAAGTGAAATCTATTATATATTGTTTTAAATCAACAGAGTATAGTGTAAGCTTTATTTTCATGTATACTTACTGTCTATTACTTAAGTTTAAATAGTAACACATTAGGTTGGAATATTAAATAGTTACCAAGTTCAATATTATCTTACTATTTTGGTGATAATTATTTGATAATCAAGAAAAATTTAACTTTCAGTAAAAAGATAATTACTAAAAGTTCGTGATTCTCCGATCCCACAATGTTAGCTTTATTATTATTTTAATTTATATTAAAAATGTACGATTATTCGTTAAAATAATTTTTTAATTAAATTATTATTTCCATACCTATTATTCAACCTAATCTCCCAGGATTGAACCTGTGCATTTTTATTAAAATAACAAGTTGTTTGAAATTATTTCTTGGACACCTATCTGTAAATTTAACGAATTTTAGTAATTATTTAAAAATGAAAACATTTATAAATACAAATAGAAGAAAAAAGGGGGTTTAAAAATACTGTTAATGGACCTTTCATTTATACAGCCGACTAAAAAAAATATCTCCATGATGCCACTTCATCTTTCAATTATTCACTGAACAATTTTTATTTTTTTTTTCAAAACGCCGAAAATTTTTAATAATGCTAATTATGCCTGTACTCGAATTGCATCCAAATTTAGTTGTTTGAGAGGGTACCCTCAAGACACACATATCACTTACCGTTTTTTAGAAATTATATTCACTATTAGACTACATGCACAAGTATTCTACTCATTCTAAAAATCAATTGTGTTATTATATTTATCAACGGAACCCGTTGATAAATTGGAGGGTCGATGAATACTAGCGTTTCTCGCAGGATAGATTAATAAACTGCAATAATTGCCGGGACGACTTTGCCTGTCAAACAATTATTACTAGAGGGGTCGGCTGAGGTTTGTGTCACACACCAGCTTTGGCAATCGTCATTCGATCACGAAGACTTTTTTCGTTTGGCCGCGAATTTCTTTTGCACATTTTTAGTGAATTTCCCATCATAAAAACAATTCATCATGTTCAAAATCTATATTGTCTTATCGGTTGCAGTGCTATCGCTTTGGTTGGACATTGGTACCGCCACGGGTGGATCTGGGGTTCAACACGAATATACTCACGACGACCATGTTTATGCCGTGTTATCAGCAAACGTTGTCAACTTTACCATCGTCGATAACAACCAATACGTCGAAATTACATTGTTAGTAGAAGGCGTAGGTCTCACGAAAGATGTAATGGTGCGTACGACTTCAGCTTTTAAGGGGCGTGGATCATTATGCTTCACAGATCAACAATATAAGTATGCCGACTCCGAGAAAAACTCGTTTGAAATAGTAAGTCCGACATTTATGTTTTTAAAACTTCGAATATGAATAATATCGGCTTCTAAGGTGAATAAATATTAAGTATTTCTAATTATGATACTTTTAAAGCTTTATTTTCAAAGTTATGGTGGAAGTCTGATAAAAAATTACCTTTGTAGAAGTCATTTTATGGCATATCAATTGGATGGATTCCATTTTTGTTTTTATGTAAAACTTAATATTTTTTATTTAGCAATTAGAAAATCATCTGTCGTAATAGAAAACTACTTATAGACAAGTAAAAAAAATAAACGTTTATGAAAACAAAATTTGATGAATTCGGTTTAGGTACATACTCCAGTAAATGACTTGGCGTTTTAGTATTTATTTTTAAAAACTGATGCGTTCTATTATACTTTATAGTTAGGAGAATTTTTTTATTATAAGAACATTTAAGTTAAATATTTTTAATTTATTTAATTTTAACTTGAATATTGTGTTTTTACCTGGCGCGTTGATTGAAACGACATACACTTCTTGTACAATTAACTAGTTTTGTATTGTGTTAAAAAAAATATTTCACATCTATAGGCATTATCTGGTTTTTCAATTTTTTAGTTAACCGCTCGTTGTTTTAATAATATTAAATAAATAGAAACATGTAATAGCAAAAAATTCAAATATTGAAAGACATTTTTACTAGTTCAAAACAAAACTAAGTTATTGGCTACCTAATATTTAAGCAAACACTTGGAACGACTATAACGGTTTTTTAATTAAAATAAATTTGATAATCAACCATAAAGTTTTAGTTTATCAGTTAATTTTTTATAATAAACTAATTGGTTATTATAGGAACCCTCAAAATTGAACGAGGGAGAAAGTAGAGATTGTCTGGTCCCTGGCAGCGACGGCGGTGGTGCCATTAGACGTGATCGAGGACGTAGGCATTACAGTCGGCCTAACCCGTGCACAGCCGCCTTTAATGGAGCCACATTGAACGACCAGGTGGTTGTGTACTCTGGGCCGGTGATAAGGCCTTCGTCCTCGTCGCGGCGCAACCGTCGAGGTATCCGGAAAACCCCACGTAGTAAACATAAGTGAGATTTATAAATATTAGAAACATTTTCTTTTCTACATTTAATTTAATTGATGTTTTAGGCTGTTACCAGTGTGGGGTCGATGGCCACCTCGCCAGGAACTGCTCGGCATCAGGTCCGTTGGCAACTCATTCTGGCAGTCCTACACCAAGTCCTGCTGGGGTGTCTCAGGTATTGATGTCACTGAACGATCATTCGGAGTGGACGAGTGATTGTTCAGAGCGACGACGGAGACAGCAACATCTGGGACACCGAATGGGTCGACAACGGACCTGACGACCATTGTGACCCACCTGGATATTAACAATCAGACGGGAAATCCAGATGAGGCAGACAATCCACAACAGGAAGTCTAGACGAAGGACAGTGATCAAAATAATTTGTCCATAAGGTAAGATAAATTTATGTGCAGGATAATTTAATAATACAATTTCTTTTAAAAACCATTGAAACTTCATTATTTTTCTATTATAAAATAATAAAAAATTAACTATAACTTTAGAAAACATTCATTTATTTTCTCATATATATATATATATATATATATATATATATACTTTCTTGTGTTGATATTTACAATAATACTTTATAAGCAATAAGTATTGTATTTGAATTTTTTTTGTTTTTTAGTGCTCTGTCCTCCGGCTAGACTTCCTGTTTTTTTATATATAAAAAAAAAAATAGAAAAAAACCAAAAAATTATATTTTGTGATTTGTTAACTTATAATACTGAGATGTTAAATACTGTTAGGAATTTGTTTTATTTGTTTAAATTGTTTTAAAACACAATGATTTCCATTGTTTTCATGTGTTTTTATACAAAGTAGAATGTTAAATACTGTTCTGTTAGATCTCGTACCTATTTTGATTTTATTTACTTGTTATTTTCCTTACATTGATATTTTTTAAACTTATATAAGAATTTGTAAGTAAAATACATTGATTTTCATGTGTCATAATGTTTTCATATTTTCATAAATAGATTAAAAATAGTAGGAATGTAGTTTTTAGACGGGCCAAAAAACCATTTTGTAGCAAATTATCCAAAGTTTTAGATTAAATAATTAATGAGTATTACTGGTGATACTCAGTAGCTATTTCATAAAATAATTGAGTGCATTTTTGATACTCAAGGCGAGCGTGGCAAGTGTATGTGAGAAGCATATTTGATACACAAAGCGCTTGTAGCATGTTCAAAAAAAAAATTAAAGTTCGTCTAAACACAATAAACTGTGCACCATATAAGATACTCAAGACGAGTTTGGAAATTCTACTGAAATTGATAAGGCAGTTAACTTGTTAAAAAAATACAATTTTTAAAAACTCCATATAAGGTTATAGTATTATTAAAAATTAAAATCTAACAGCCGAACAGCTAGTGGCTATAAGCACTACTAAGGATGAACACTTTAAGGAAAGAGTATCTTATACATATTAAATGACTTATAAATCAAGAAATACTTTTTTAAAAACGAATTGTTTATTTAGGAAAATCACACGCTAGCAAACAAATTTAAAATTTGGACATTAGTGATCAAAATGATAAGCTCAGAGAGTTAACGGAAAAAAATAAGCAAAAAGATGAACAAATCGTAAGACAAATTTAAGCTAAATTATATATACAATACAAATTAACTATTTACGTGTTTTTTATTCATACAAATAGACATCACTTAAAGAACAAATTAAGGCACTGGCTCAAAAAGTATCCAACTTACAATTAGTAAGGCATTTCTTCATTAATTGTTTGTAAATAATTATTAATAGTTACAAAAACAATATTACAATTTTTTTTTAGGAAAACCCTGTTTTGAGCCTTAACAATGAAGAGTTTTAAGTGATTCATTGGGTTTAACAAATTGGATTTTATTATTGACCAATTAAGTTTGTTAAAATTAGGCAATAATGAGAAAAAAAACGTGAATATTGCAACAAACGTAAGTCATAATATTAACTTATAAATAAACAATATTACAATTAGTGAGATGAATGGTGGTGCCCCAAGTACTCGATCTTCAGCGAGTTTTTTTTTTCAAATTTTCCCACTCAATTTGAAACTTACATGCATATGTAAAATTTTCTCAGCTTTTAAAAAAACATTTTTTTTATTTATTTTTTGGGCAACGGGAATAATTGTTATAAACATTTAATAATACAGTGACTCATATGATGTAACTCCATAAATTTTTAGACGAACATTTTTTAAATATTTTAATTATGAATTATTAATTTGTTTCTTTTTTATATGACTGTAAAGATCTACACTGTCGCTCAAAAGTTTTTTTGATTTATCGTTACAATATAAAATTCAATATTTTTTTTATGTTGACAAATGGCTAAGTTTATATTCCACACCTATGAAGGTCGGCGTGGCGGTGGTGGCGGTAGGGGAGGTCGAGGTAGAAGAAGGGGCGGCGGTGGCACCGGTGAGCCGAAGGCACCATTTCGAGGGCGTAAGTTGTTACTATATCGGTTAACCGATTTTCTCATATTATGTATAACCTCAACTAACCTTATAATATATTTCAGGATGTAATCTGTGCACCACCCGGGGCCACCGGGCAGCAGACTGTCTCAAGAAGAAGGGGCAGGACGGGGGTAATCAAAAAACCTCTTCTGCCTCTGCTGAAGGGGCGAATTCCGCTGCTGCCTACGCCATCAATATAGACGACCCATAGACTTCACCTCCTCTAACCGCCCAGGAAGAAGAAACCACCGCCACCGATCTGGAGGAGGAGCCGTTCAATTAATAAAGTAAGATATTTTACTTAAGTACTTGAATAATATTCAAACCTGGGTTCTTTTTAATTAGGTACTTGAAACATTTACAGTAAAAAATTCAAAATATTTTTTTTTTTTATTCTGATACATTATACTATACTTTTAATTCATTAATTTTCCATTTTTTTTGGTTTTGTGTTTTCTTAGAAGCTATAAACTTGATTTTTTCAATGTTCGATTTGATTTTTAATAATCGCTTTATCCTTTTTTTTTTTTTATTATTACTAATTTACCCAAACATTTTAGTCGTCAATTAAAAGTTTGGAAGTCGACATTTTTTTTGACACCCCCTTATGAATATTTTACGAGTATTCTTATAAATTGTATTTCTGTATGAGATTTATTTAATAAATTTGCGACCCCCAAGCCCTCAATTACGGTCCTGTCTATGATTTAACTCTCAAATGTCTGATTTTTTTGTATATTTCTAACAAATATATTTCAAACTAATTTAAACTCACCTAACTTTTTGTTTATTGTAAAATAAATATAAGAAATGTGACAATATTTATTTTGTGTGTAATTAAAATTTACAAATGTGATTACTTGTTTAGGAAGGTAAAAGGGGAAAACAGAAGATAATAGAAGATAAAACGGAGAAGCAACACGGTGCAAAAACATAAAATTTACTGGTAAAAACATGTTATATGTAATAAATGTAAAATTAATTTGTGTTTTACACCAAAAAAAAATTGTTTTTCTGTTTTCCATTGTAATTAATTTTAATTTGCAACCTCATTTATGTGTAATATAAACTAAAAGTAAATACAACTTCAGGGAAAGGCTTCGGTCAATGTGTAAATAATGGAGGACGCCATTTAATTGATGTATTGTTTAAAACCAAGTAATTTTTTTTTTAATGTAAAATGGCATAGAATTTGTAACTCAAAAATAAAAAAAAAAATTTCTGGATCTTTGTTTGTTAGTTTGTAATTGCCTTTTGAAATCAGGGAGGTTTTTTTGCCGGACCCTGTATTTGGCATTCTCGTATTATTTTAAACCGTAAATCCCAATGTCCATTCCAATGGACATACCTGTAACTTCTAAGCATTAAAAATAAAAATTAGAATATCATATTCAAAGGTCATAAGTTCCAGATATGAACACGGAAAATTTTTTTTTCTTCAAAAAACTTAATTCGGTTATAAAAGAAGGTTAAGCAAGTAAAATATTTGAGGAGGCGAAGATTTGATAGGATCAACACAGTTAATGTGAAAATTCACAAAAAATTCGATTCTGAATAGCATACCTCAATTTATTGAAGGTTTACCCAAATTTATATTTCTTATTACTTTTTTCCAAGATAGAAATGAAAATTTTAATTTTAAAATTTCTTGCATAGAATTTATATTGATATATAATAATCTTATATTCAGATTGTACTTAATATTTAATAATATTATTACATTAATAATACATTAATTAATTATAATAACGATTTCATAAACAACATCTGTTGAAAATTAAAACGTTTAAAAATTTGGATTCGTTTCACATGTTCCATATTTTAGAAATTAAAAACTCATGATAGCAAAAGAAAATGTTTTTAGTTTTTTTTTTAAAAATAAGCAAGATATTTTTCACTGCTTTTTAAATTAGAAAAAGCTGCATTTAGCAGAATATATGTTTAAAAAATATTGAAGTTACCATAACTAGCCCAAGATTATAAAGAACAAAATTCAACACATTTGATTGAACAAAATGAGTGAAGTTCCATCCCTAGTTCCCTTTTAAAATAATATTTGTGAATTAAATATAAATTTAATGTAGAAACAATATTATAAATATTATAAAGTTTTATCGGCTAAACTACTTGTCAAAACTCAATTACAGTATATTAATATTTTATATAATTAATATAATAGTATATTTTGCGGGTTATTTAAATGGAAAATTAATAGTGGCTTTCGAATAATGCCTTTGCATATATCAGTTTTGAATAAATAGTTTTAAAGTTTAAAATTTAGGACGGGAGAAAATGTGGAGATTAAAGAGTTATTTTTATATTTGCGCATTTATCAACCCCTCTTCACCTTCCATCCTAAGTTTTAAACTTAAATAACTTCAAAAATAATTATTCATAGTTTGTTATGAACCAGGCAAATTTTTCAGTAAATTCTTCTTAGTTGAAATGGCAAATTAAATATATACGTCACCATTTAAGTTTTATAAGTTGAAAGATCACTAAAAATGATAAAAATTTGAATATTGTCTAGTAGTGTACTATAACATAAATAAAAATGATTCCAAAAAGTGACACTAGAAAATTGCAATTATTTTAAAAGTAACCTAGTGTAGGGAGTTAAAAGAATCACCCGGTTTATAACTACATAACTTAAGTATGGATTTAAACGGGCTACATTTCACTAGCACTAATAGTACTAAAAGTAAATGATTTTAAGTACAAGTCTCACGAGCAGTACTTATTTTGAATGTACGATAAATATTTAATATTCTGTCTCATAAAACTCCATAACTTTGTTGAGGTTTGGGCACTGTGTAACATTGGCTGAAACTAAAAAACCAATACACTTTATGTTAAACGTTTTTATTTGCCGTCAATTTAATAATATAACAAAATATAATATAATAATCGGTTTTCTCTAGCACACGCCCCAAATACATATACGGGTAACTTGAGTGGAACTAGTAATGAAGTAGTTCCGGTCTTTAGTGTAATATTTGATTAAACTTATTCATGTGGTACTTATGAGCCCGTATTATACTCCGATGTAATTGAATGCTTACTGGGCGATTTGTTATTTATATTTATATTTGTTATCTGAAACCGTCATAATAAATTTCCGTTTATATTCACATTATTACCAGCACCGCAGGTGTCATAAAGCGAGAAGAGGTCGCTTTCCCATAGCTTTTATAAATTGAAATTTAAGTGCTAAAAACAATAGGGTTACAACTTAAAAATATTTAAACAAGGTTTACTGGATACCATTTTTTTAATTCATAGAGAATCGTAAGAAATGTTTGTTTTAGGTTTTCGTTACTTGCAATAGAATAATATTAACTTAACTTCATGTTTGTTTATGTCAGAACTTTCCGTATGATCCCTAAAAACAATGTTATTAACTTGGACTATTAACTTAAAATACCGAAACGAAAATCTCTGATGATTCTTTTAGGTCTTCAATACGGGCGTTTTTTCATAAAAGGAAATCACATGAACACATAGTTAATAATTAAGCATATCTATAATAATAGTAGCATAATATTCATAGTAGGTATCCAAAACTTGGTTATTAAAACCAACATTCGTGATTTCAAAAAATGACATAGATCACTGTTTTTACAAAAACTTATTAACCAAATTTGATATTTAGGTGGTATGTACTTTTTAATTATTTTTAAACTATTTTATTTTTTTACCTAAATTTAAAAAAAATTAGTTGCTTTATTTCCCAACAAAATAACATTCGAATATGTTTTATATTGCTTTAGACAAAGGTAAAACTATGATTTATGAATGACAGATCATAAAAAATAAATTTAATTTTAATTGTTAGATTTATGGAAAAATTAAGTCATTTGTGTTTAGTTTATATTATTATATTAACCACTTTGTTATCGCCCTTGAAAAATTGTGTTTAGAGTAGATAACCAATTATATATTATATTTTTTTCTGGTGACGGGTAGTAGTGATGAGAATAATATAATGTCACGTTCTCTCTCCTTTCTTTGATTTTTTTTTATGTTAAACAATTGTGTGGAAAATACATACACATATAATAGAGTTTTTAAAATGTTTACCGTATTAATAAAATTATCACGCAATAGATTTTATTAAAATAAAAGATAACACGCTCTAATTTTGTACTTAAAAATTATAAATAAACATGAGAAAAACAAATATTTGGGGAAAAAGGACCTCTTGTCACAAAAATCAAATTTTAAGTTATTATATAGTTGTTTTTAATTCTAATTTTAAAAATGTTGAGACCAAAATCATTCTCCTATCTTGTTAATTGGCCAAAATATATATAAACTTTTTTTCGGAAAAAATGGTTGTTTTAAGAAAAAAACTCTTTAAGTTTTGTAATGTTGCCAACTTTTAATTTCCATACTAAAGGAATGAAACTTAATCAAAAATTAAAATAAAGTGCCCTTAAGCAGATAATTTAATTTTTTTTCATAAAAATGTTTCCAACCCGGATAGATGTTTTAGCCTCTCCTGCTATTCTCGCTGGAACATGTCACTTTTCCCTTTCCGCCTCACAAATGCTTGTGTACTTTTTTTATGTATATAAGTTATTAGACATACAAAAAGGTAGTTATAACGTAGCATGGTGTAATCAATCATTATATTTTCAGGCGTACTGTGGTCGTTGAAATTAACAATGAACAATAAAATAGACATGGAACCCAATTTGGACGATACACAAAAGTATGTTTACCGTTGTAATCAGTGGAATAAGTGCAGATAACTCAAGTTGTGAACTAATTTTATTTTTTTTTTTTTCATAGAGAGAATAAAAATAATACTGCTTGTGTCAGCGATTCAAATTTCGAAGTAGTTGAAAATGTCGAAGGAGATATTCAGCCATCTCATTCCAACGCCGACGGGCCTTCTGTGACAACCGGTGTAAACGGTGAATCGACATCAGCGACTGTATCCGTCGGGCCGATAAAAAAGCAGTCGTCCAAAGAGAGAAGAAAAATAAAGAAAACAAATCTTAACAAATTGAAAAGGAAAAGTAGAAGACTACGCCAAAGGTTGAGGGATTTATTTAACCTTAGGGCGGTGGCAAGAAACAATATACAAACATCCAAGTCTCGTGCTGCATGCCGTCGACCTGTGCCAAAACAACATCGACAAAAATGGGAAAAAAAAAACCGAAATCGGTAAAAACAAAGGGCGAAGGACTGTTGTCGCGACAGCACCCGACCAGGAGCCGAACAGGCTTTGTACGATAGAAGACTGTGAAGTAATAATCATATCGGAAAACGAAGACGACGAATACCAACGGCCGACCTGTTCTACAGCAGCAGGACCAGAGATGAGCCCCGAAACGATTCCAACCTCGGCCATCATTGATTTGACTACTTCTGACGACGAGGACGCGGGCTACGTTTTAGCCGACTGTTCGCCGGTCGCCGACCAGCATGGAAACGATGACGATGAACTGATGATTGAAATCGATGTAGGCCGTCCTTCGGAACACGCGGAACCTTGGTTAGTCAGTCATGCCGACGTGGAACTTCCTCTGCCGCCGGACATCGTGGAGCTCAGAGAGTTCTTTGGCATAGGCATGACGGTCAGAAGTTCGCGGCCCAGGGTGCCGTCGACTGTACAGCCGCAGGCTACACGACCACCGCGGCCAGCGCCGACCGGTGTTATCGCACAGTCGCCGAACGCGACTTCACTGGAAAGCCAAGTGGTTAAGTTGAAGAATAAAATCCGGGGGACCGTGGTCGAATACGCGTACTTGTACGAACCGAACTGCATCGTAGACATGCTGGTGGCGCGATTGCGGAACGGCGATTTTGGAGAACGTGGATGACCACCGAACACTTTCTGTACGGGTGTTGCTACGTCGACCACGTGCTGTACAGCAGAGCGGCCAAATACCGATCTATGGAACGTCGGATCAAATGGAACAAGGTAATGGCGTTCAAGTGGTATTTCCGGATAGCGTCGTACCACGTCCCGTTGCCGTCACCGTCCACCGAAAATCAAACCAGCATCCACAGGATAACATTTAGAAGCCTCACACCTCCATTGACTGAGCAGCCAGGAAAAATAAATATGGTTGACCAAGCCGTCCAAGTGAACATAGGATCTGAACCAAACCTAGCTTCTATAATTAGGTAAACATTTAACTTTACGAGTATACTTAGGGAAAAGTCTTAAACGATGACCAATAGACGTAGAAAAAAACATTTTTTTTTTTTTTATACAAACTTAAGCTAATTTATTAAGCTAATATAACAAAACTATTCTGTAAATAGTATTCTTTGCCTTGCTAATATTAGTTTAAATTCCAATTTCCCAACATAGTTCGCCCAACATAGTTTATCTTTTATATTTTAGTTTTATTAATTTTACATATTTTATAAATATTTTCGTACTTCATTCTATTTATATATTAAATAATACCTATGTCTATGTGTCTGTTTAACTCTATAAATCGCAAATTTCATCTAGTTGGTACTTTGGGGGGGTAAAAGTTGAAAAAGTTTAACTCTTCACAGACGAAAGTTGAAAAAACAAAAAAAAAACCGTACGAGTTTTTAAGTTAGAACTTTTACTGGCTATAATTTCGAGAAAAATAGTCGGATCGAGTTGAAATGTATAAAAAAAATTCGGCACTACAGTTTTTTACCAAAATCATTCTCCTATCTTGTTAATTGGCCAAAATATATATAAACTTTTTTTCGGAAAAAATGGTTGTTTTAAGAAAAAAACTCTTTAAGTTTTGTAATGTTGCCAACTTTTAATTTCCATACTAAAGGAATGAAACTTAATCAAAAATTAAAATAAAGTGCCCTTAAGCAGATAATTTAATTTTTTTTCATAAAAATGTTTCCAACCCGGATAGATGTTTTAGCCTCTCCTGCTATTCTCGCTGGAACATGTCACTTTTCCCTTTCCGCCTCACAAATGCTTGTGTATTTTTTTATGTATATAAGTTATTAGACATACAGAAAGGTAGTTATAACGTAGCATGGTGTAATCAATCATTATATTTTCAGGCGTACTGTGGTCGTTGAAATTAACAATGAACAATAAAATAGACATGGAACCCAATTTGGACGATACACAAAAGTATGTTTACCGTTGTAATCAGTGGAATAAGTGCAGATAACTCAAGTTGTGAACTAATTTAATTTTTTTTTTTTTCATAGAGAGAATAAAAATAATACTGCTTGTGTCAGCGATTCAAACTTCGAAGTAGTTGAAAATGTCGAAGGAGATATTCAGCCATCTCATTTCAACGCCGACGGGCCTTCTGTGACAACCGGTGTAAACGGTGAATCGACATCAGCGACTGTATCCGTCGGGCCGATAAAAAAGCAGTCGTCCAAAGAGAGAAGAAAAATAAAGAAAACAAATCTTAACAAATTGAAAAGGAAAAGTAGAAGACTACGCCAAAGGTTGAGGGATTTATTTAACCTTAGGGCGGTGGCAAGAAACAATATACAAACATCCAAGTCTCGTGCTGCATGCCGTCGACCTGTGCCAAAACAACATCGACAAAAATGGGAAAAAAAAACCGAAATCGGTAAAAACAAAGGGCGAAGGACTGTTGTCGCGACAGCACCCGACCAGGAGCCGAACAGGCTTTGTACGATAGAAGACTGTGAAGTAATAATCATATCGGAAAAAAATTCGGCACTACAGTTTTTTTTTAATTGCCGGGAAACTGTGTTTTCGCAGATTTCGTTTATTTTAACAAAAATACCTAAAATCTTTAAAAAAAATTGATTAAATCATTAAAACAATTTTATTTATATCTATGCAGAATGATACTATTAGGTTTTGTGCTCAAGTACCACTTTTGACTTAAAGTTTACACAAATTAAATTTTTTTTTTTTTACTTAAGTTCTTTCCGGATGATTAAAATTGAGAACTGATAACAAATTCGTAATCACCGACCCCAATAACATATAATTTGACCACTTTTGATGTCTTTTACACAAAAATCCAGAAAAATGTTTTAGCTTCGATGCAAAGCGAGAAGGTATTGGTTTTACTCTGATGTGTGTTTTTTTTTTATCTGTATACACTGTAACTTTCTTAATACTGGACCAATTTCTTCGAGTAGCAACTCTATAAATCGCAAATTTCATCTTGTTGGTACTTTGGGGGGGTAAAAGTTGAAAAAGTTTAATTCTTCACAGACGAAAGTTGAAAAAACAAAAAAAAAACCGTACGAGTTTTTAAGTTAGAACTTTTACTGGCTATAATTTCGAGAAAAATAGTCGGATCGAGTTGAAATGTATAAGAAATAATTATTTGG